>NC_047116.1:3393175-3578175 GCF_902500255.1 Thalassophryne amazonica | reverse complement strand
CACACAGTCAAAATACACACGCACAGTCAACATACACACGCACAGTCAACATACACACAGAGTCAAAATACACACGCACAGTCAAAATACACACACACACACGCACACAGTCAAAATACACACAAACACACAATCAAAATACACACAAACAGTCAAAACACACACAAAAACATGCACACAGTCAAAATACACACAAACACACAATCAAAATACACACAAAAACAATCAAAACACACACAAAGTCAAAATACACAGAAACTCACAATCAAAATACACACAAACAGGCACACAGTCAAAATAGACACACACAGACACAGAGTCAAACTACACTCAGTCAAAATACACACAAACACACAATCAAAATACACACAAACAGGCACACAGTCAAAATAGACACACACACAGAGTCAAACTACACAGTCAAAATAGACACACACACACACAAACTACACACAGTCAAAATAGACACACACACACACACACAAACTACACACAGTCAAAATAGACACATACACACAGTCAAAATACACACACACAGTCAAAATACACACGCACAGTCAACATACACACGCACAGTCAACATACACACAAACACACGCACACAGTCAAAATACACACAAACACACAATCAAAATACACACAAACAGTCAAAACACACACAAAAACATGCACACAGTCAAAATACACACAAACACACAATCAAAATACACACTAAAACAATCAAAACACACACAAAGTCAAAATACACAGAAACTCACAATCAAAATACACACAAACAGGCACACAGTCAAAATAGACACACACAGACACAGAGTCAAACTACACTCAGTCAAAATACACACAAACACACAATCAAAATACACACAAACAGGTACACAGTCAAAATAGACACACACACACACACAGAGTCAAACTACACAGTCAAAATAGACACACACACAAACACACAAACTACACAGTCAAAATAGACACACACACACAGTCAAAATACACACAAACACACAATCAAAATACACACAAACAGGCACACAGTCAAAATAGACACACACAGACACAGAGTCAAACTACACTCAGTCAAAATACACACAAACACACAATCAAAATACACACAAACAGGTACACAGTCAAAATAGACACACACACACACACAGAGTCAAACTACACAGTCAAAATAGACACACACACAAACACACAAACTACACAGTCAAAATAGACACACACACACAGTCAAAATACACACAAACACACAATCAAAATACACACAAACAGGCACACAGTCAAAATAAATACACACACACAGTCAAACTACATACACAGTCAATACACACACACACACAGTCAAACTACATACACAGTCAATACACACACACACACACACACACACACACACACACACACACACAGTCAAAATACACCCACATACACACACACACAGTCAAAATACACACACACACACACACAGTCAAAATACACACACACACACACAGTCAAAATACACACACAGTCAAAATACACACACACAGAGTCAAAATACACACACACACAGTCAAAATATACACAGTCAAAATACACACACAGTCAAAATACACACACACAGTCAACATACACACGCACAGTCAAAATACACACACACACACACACACACACACACACACACACACACAGAGTCAAAATACACACAAACACACGCACACAGTCAAAATACACACAAAGACACAATCAAAATACACACTAAAACAATCAAACACACACAAAAACACGCACACAGTCAAAATACACACAAACACACAATCAAAACACACACTAAAACAATCAAAACACACACAAAGTCAAAATACACAGAAACTCACAATCAAAATACACACAAACAGGCACACAGTCAAAATAGACACACACACACACACACACAAACTACACACAGTCAAAATAGACACACACACACAGTCAAAATACACACAAACAGGCACACAGTCAAAATAGACACACACACACAAACACACAAACTACACACAGTCAAAATAGACACACACAGACACAGAGTCAAACTACACTCAGTCAAAATACACACAAACACACAATCAAAATACACACAAACAGGTACACAGTCAAAATAGACACACACACACACACACAGTCAAACTACATACACAGTCAATACACACACACACACACACACACACACAGTCAAAATACACCCACATACACACACACACAGTCAAAATACACACACACACACACACAGTCAAAATACACACACACACACACACAGTCAAAATACACACACAGTCAAAATACACACACACAGAGTCAAAATACACACAGTCAAAATACACACACAGTCAAAATATACACAGTCAAAATACACACACAGTCAAAATACACACACACAGTCAAAATACACACACACACACACACACACACACACAGAGTCAAAATACACACAAACACACGCACACAGTCAAAATACACACAAAGACACAATCAAAATACACACTAAAACAATCAAAACACACACAAAAACACGCACACAGTCAAAATACACACAAACACAATCAAAACACACACTAAAACAATCAAAACACACACAAAGTCAAAATACACAGAAACTCACAATCAAAATACACACAAACAGGCACACAGTCAAAATAGACACACACACACACACACACAAACTACACACAGTCAAAATAGACACACACACAGTCAAAATACACACAAACAGGCACACAGTCAAAATAGACACACACAGACACAGAGTCAAACTACACAGTCAAAATAGACACACACACACAAACACACAAACTACACACAGTCAAAATAGACACACACACACAATCAAAATACACACAAACAGGCACACAGTCAAAATAAATACACACACACAGTCAAACTACATACAGTCAATACACACACACACACACAGAGTCAAAATACACCCACATACACACACACACAGTCAAAATACACCCACATACACACACACACAGTCAAAATACACACACACACAGTCAAAATACACACACAGTCAAAATACACACAGAGTCAAAATACACACACAGAGTCAAAATACACACACACACACAGTCAAAATACACACACAGTCAAAATACACACACACACACAGTCAAAATACACACACAGAGTCAAAATACACACACACACAGAGTCAAAATACACACAAACACACGCACACAGTCAAAATACACACAAACTCACAATCAAAATACACACTAAAACAATCAAAACACACACACAGTCAAAATACACAGAAACTCACAATCAAAATACACACAAACAGGCACACAGTCAAAATACACACAAACAGACACAGAGTCAAACTACACTCAGTCAAAATACACACAAACACACAATCAAGATACACACAAACAGGTACACAGTCAAAATAGACACACACACAAACTACACACAGTCAAAATAGACACACACAAACTACACAGTCAAAATAGACACACACAAACTACACACAGTCAAAATAGACACACACACACAGTCAAAATACACACAAACACACAATCAAAATACACACAAACAGGCACACAGTCAAAATAGACACACACACACACACACACACACACACTGTCAAACTACATACACAGAGTCAAAATACACACACAGAGTCAAACTACATACACAGTCAACACACACACACACACACAGTCAAACTACACACACTCACTGGATTGTTTTCCTTCCAGACTTTGGGGAATTTGGGTCGGTGTTTGTCTCTGGCAACGTGGATCTGCATATCCTCAAAACTGGGATGTGATCCCAGCTCTTCCTGGAAGGCCAACTGAAACTCGGGCATGACTTCACCTGATCAAACACACATTAGCTCCTCTTGCAGTTTTGCTGTTTCAGAAGCAGTTTTGCTGTTTCAGAAGCTTCTGGAGCTTCGCTCAAACCCCCTGAGCCACCAGAACAACAACACTTTGTAGAAATATAGTGGCTTTCAATTCTGGTCCTCAGGACCCAAATGCTGCATGTTTTTTTGTTTGCCAGCTCAGTCAGAGCCACAGGAAGTGGAAAATGTGCAGGGGTTCCGAGGACCAGGATTGAGACCTGCTGCAGTAACAGATGCAGTAGTGGGAGTACTCTGTAGTACTGGCAGTCGTGACAGATCTCACCAGGGAAGAGTTCGGAGCATCTCTTGAAGGTCTCCCAGTACAGCAGACCCAGTGCGTAAACATCCACCTGCTTCAAAGCCGACTCACAATCCCGGAGGTTCAGTGCCCCGCCTAGAACCTCCGGAGCCATGTACCGGACCGTCCCCACCTGCAGACACAGACCGCTTCACTCATCTGTCCAACAGCAGCACAGTACACATGGTGTTACTGTCCCAATGCAAACCTCAGAAATGGCCACAGTGTCCTCGTCTCCCGGCCGGGACGGACAGTTTTCTGTCAGCTTCATGGAAAGACCAAAGTCAGTGAGGACGCAGGACAGATCAGCACGGACCAGGACGTTCCTGCTGGTCACATCTCTGTGGGCCACCGCTGGTTTATACTGGTCTGAAAGGAGAAGAGTTAAAGAGGGAGATCAAACAAACATCAAACAAAGTGGGCATGGAAATATTTAATGTGACTGTTCTGTTTCAATTACTAATGAGCACAATCAGTAGCAAGTATTCAGTCATTGTCTTCATCGTCATCGCGGTTGTCGTCATCATGGTTGTCGTTGTCGCGGTCGTTATCGTCACGGTTGTCGTGACTGTGGTCGTCATTGCCATCATCGCGGTTGTCGTCGTCATTGTTGTTGTCATCACAGTTGTTATCGTCAAACAGAGCAGGTCTCAGTCTCAACTTTATCTAAATTCTGGGTCTTTTAGTGAAGCTTAGTGGCCGGTGGTCACCTTAGTATTTCTTCTGTTTTGTTGTTGCTTAATGCTGACTGATTATACCTTAAATGTAGTTTTTCTGGCTGACTGATTCTGTTTTCTTTTTCTCTCTGTCCGAGATGCGGCTGGATCCCCGTGCTGGATTAAATGATTTCTGGAATGGACGTGGAACAACTCTGCTGCAGGAACTGATCCAACAAGTGGCTGGATGACCCCCCCTCCCCAACACCTCCCTGATGGTGGACTGGATGCCTGCATGGACTCTCATCAATTGATGTTCTGTTGTGGTCTGTACTGGTAAACCATTTTGGAAGAATGGCCTAAGCAGTGGGTCACCCCTCTAAGTCTGGTCTGCTTGAGGTTTCTTCCTTATTATCATCAGAGGGAGTTTTTCCTTATCACTGTTGCCTGTGTGCTTGCTTTAGGGGTTGGTAAGGTTAGACCTTACTTGTATGAAACACCTTGAAGCAGTTTTGTTGTGATTTGGTGCAATATAAACTAAATAAATTCTAAACAAATTGAATTGCTGTTGTCGTCATTGTTGTTGTCATGGTCGTTGTCACTGCCGTGGTTGTTGTCGTCGTTGTCATCGTCATAGTCGTGATTGTCGTTGTTGTTGATATCGTCATCATTGTTGTTGTCGTTGTTGACATCATCACTGTTATTGTTATCACTGTTGTTGTCATTGTAGCCACTGTTATTGTCACTGTTGTCGTCATCATAGTCATCAGTCATCGTCATCATCGTTGTTGTCATTGTCATTCATCAACATCGTTGTTGTCATTGTCATCGTTATCGTCATCATTGTTCTTGTCATCGTCATCGTTATCGTCATCATTGTTCTTGTCATCATCATTGTTGTTGACATCGTCTTTGTTGTCATTGTCATCATCGTTGTTGACATCATCGTTGTTTACATTGTTGTTGTTGTAGTCGTCGTTGTCGTCCTCGTTGTTGTTGACATTCTCACTGTTTACATCGTCATTGTTATCACTGTTGTCATTGTAGCCACTGTCATTGTCATTGTTGTCGTCATCATAGTCATCAGTCATCGTTGTTCATCAACATCATCGTTGTCATTGTCATCATCGTTATCATTGTTGTTGACATCATTATCGTTCTTGACATCGTCATTGTTGTTTACATCGTTGTTGTTGTAGTCGTCGTTGTCATCCTCATTGTCGTTGTCGACATCCTCACTGTTTACATCGTCATTGTTGTTGTCATTATCATCATCATAGTTATTGTTGTCATCATAATCATCATTGTCGTCGTTGTCATCGTTGACGTTGCTGACATCAGTTTTTGTCGTCTTCATTGTTGTTGTTGGCGGCGGGGGCACTGTTGTCATCACTGTTGCTGTCATTGCAGTTGCTGTCACTGTCTTCGTTGTCATTGCTGTCGTCATTGTCATCATTATCACTGTTGTCGCAGGCGTCATCGTTGTCGTCATCAGCATCGTTGCTGCTGTTGACATTGTCATTGTTGTTGTCCTCATTGTTGCCACTGTCTTTGCCATCATTGTCCTTGTCGTTGTTGTCGTCATGGTCATTGTCGTCTTTGTTGTTGTTTTTGTTGTAGTCATCGTTACTGTCAATGTTGCTGTCATCCTCACTGTTGTCGTCTTCAATGTTATTGTAGTCGTCATCATGCTGTCATCCTCACTGTTGTCGTCTTCAATGTTATTGTAGTCGTCATCATGCTGTCATCCTCACTGTTGTCGTCTTCAATGTTATTGTAGTCGTCATCATGCTGTCATCCTCACTGTTGTCGTCGTCATCATTGCTGTTGTCATCACTGTCTTTGTCGTTGTTGTCATTATCATCATCCCTGTTGTTGTTGCCGTCATCATCATTATCATTGGCGTCATTGTTGTTGGTGTTGTCGTCATTGTTGTCATCATTGTCAATGTTGTCGCAGTCATCACTGCTGTTGTCATTGATGCAGTCATTGTTGCTGTTGTCGACGTCATTGTTGTCTTTGTCCTTATTGCTGTCGTCATGGTCATCGTTGTCATCATCATCACTGTTGTCGCGGCTGTCATTATTGTCGTTGTCACTGTCTGTCTTCATTGTCCTTGTCATTGTTGTTGTTGTCGTCATTGTATTGTTATGGTCAATGTTGTTATTGTCATCGTCACTCGCCATGTTTACATGGGCACTTTATTATTGATCTGATTGAATTCTATCCGATTGGTGGATCAGATTGTCCTGTTTACATCAACGTGCCCTAAAGTGATCCGCTTGCTGTGCGTGTTTACATGCACCGTGATTACGATCCGATTCAGTCAGGAGAGCAATCCCATAATGCTTTGTGTTGTGACGTCTGCTGTTTGTGACATATACAAATGAGTTGTACCCGGAAGCCGCCCGTATAAACAATGGGATTTGTTTTCTGGAGTAATCGAGATTACTGTTATTCTTTGCGTGTTTCTTTTGAAACTGCAGCATCAGAGGAACACGCTTCTTCTTCAGGACTTGTTCAGAAAAAGAGCACAGCAGAATGTATTTTTATGTGATGTAGCACACAGCATGGTTACATCATGTACGTTTTGTAAAGATGTAATGAAAAGACAGTTTGATTAAACAGCTGATTTAGGAGCCAAATGAAAATGAAGCCTTTGAGATCAGATGGAGCTTTGAGGAAACGTATCATATCCCTCAAATAACTGATGGGACTCTCAGACACATACAGGCAGGTTATTTCTGAACGTCTGTCATCTTCATTGACCCACAATCAATAACATCACATCTACCACTTTTATGACTTCTGATAACTTTTTTTCTGTGGCTTTTAGGTAGACCCACTATGAAATCTCACAAAACCTATTTTAAACAATGAACCGTTTCAAAATATGACAAAGCAGTTTCATGAATAAATAAAACAAACCTTGTGAGGTCTTTTTACATTTCCTACTTTACTCAACTAAAACAAGTTGTTTGCTTTTAGGTTTTGGAGCATCAGTTGCAAAATGCCTGGAAAAGCCCAAGATTCCAATGTTTTGTGCCATTCAGACTTTTTTGAGAGCTCAACTGTCAAAAGTTACTTTCAAACTTTTAAGAGGAAAAAAAAAAGTCACATCCACTACACCCTGTGCTTTTTTCCCTGATGTATTCCTAAGGATATAAATTACTCATTAAACATAAAAAAAAAAAAATGTAACCATTTTGTGTTTTAGGGTGTGAAAAACACTGAGGGAGAAGACGTCCGACTACAAATCATTGGTGACTCTGCAGATCTGCTCCTCGACTGGTTGCTGAAAGGCTTCATAAATTCTACACATCTGAGCCCAGAGGAGAAATCTGTTGATGTGAACCTCAGCTCACCCTGTGTGACAGCTGAAAACACTTTAGGGATTTTGAAGTTGAGGTGGAGGGTGATACTGAAGACAAGAGATTTTCACTTCTCCTTTACACCAGTTGTGATAACAACCTGCTGTGCACTTCATAATTTCTGTCAAAATGAGAGGAACAACGCAAGCAACAACTGGCTGGAGAACACTGGCCACTCTCATGGCATCTTTCCTCAGGATGGACCACAGGTCTCGATCCAGAGCCGTTCCGGTGGGAGCAGGACAACGATGGCATTGAAGGAGTACATGTTCAATCACTTTCCTCTGTGAAATGGTCATCTCCATTAACAAAATAAAATTAAATAAAAAACAAATCTGACAAACACATTTTCTCTTTTTTTATTAAAATGAATAGAACTTTCTTCCGTACACGTATATAAAATAAAAACCTGGCAAGACCACAACAATCTGGTTAAAAATAAAACATAGTGCTAAAAACTTTTATTCTCTTAGATCAGAGCTCGGCATTATTTCTTAAACTGGCATTACTGTGAAGTCAGATCATAAAACCAAACCCTAATGTCAGCTCTTTTTGTCAGCACAATAACATACAGGAAAAAATGGGAAGAAACTAAACATCAGGACCAGTTTCTTATATTCAGTTTCTACATGTTGTGTGGACTGTAGTCAAAGTTTCCACTGTTCTTTTGATTATTGTGTGTGTGTAGATGTGGCGGGGGGTCAGGAGGTCAGGTGGCTCGCTGTGATTGGTGATGAAACAGTGGACTTAGTAGAGGACCTAGCTGAGATGCGTGCACATCATTTAGGAGAGGTTAACTCACCTGTTCCAGACTAACATGACCCCAATGAACAGCGTGAGATATGTGCCAAAATCTCTGTCCAGGACAAACAGCCCTAAAGTGACCACGCCCCTTTTTTTAATCCCGAGTGTTACTTCAAATACAGATGCATTTTCTAAACATCAGCAGCTAGAGATTTTCCAAGGTGTTAAATATCTTCAGAATGACCAGAACATGTTTGGGAGGGTCAAAGAAAGTCAGAGGTGTCAAGTAACGAAGTACAAATACTTCGTTACTGTACTTAAGTACACTTTTTAGGTATCTATACTTTACTCCATTACATATTTTTCTGCCTACTTCTGACTTCTACTCATTACATTTTCTGTACTTTCTATTCCTTACATTTTTAAAACAGCCTCGTTACTCTTGGCTTAAGTTTAATATATATATATATATATATATATATATATATATATATATATATATATATATATATATATTTCACGTCGTGCGCCTGTTTGCTTTGAACCGTGAACCAATCGAAGCAGTGGTTCGCAGACTGAAGCAATGCTTCGACCTATTGCTTCGTTTATTCTTTCTTTCGCTTAATTTTCCCCCACTAAAACCCTAAAGAGCATACTTCTGTATTATTTACCTTTTCTATGTTAAACTGACCTGTTATGGTCTTCTGAAACAGTTGATAGATGTATTTTATAACTTAAAAACGGGAGCGACGCTAACGCGTTAGCATGTCTATGGCATTTTCAATGCACGTTCGGGTGCATTTGTTTTCAAATTGTAATATTTCTTAAATTTATTTTTGTTTATATATTAATAATCTAATGATTATTATATACAATTTTAGAGAAAGAGGCAAAAAGAACCTGAACAGAAACACAACAGAAAATATAAAAGCAACTAACAATGAACATACATAAATAAATACATACATAAATAAGTGTTTCCTGTGAACACCGAGTGACTCTCACACCTCCAATTCATCCTCGTCTTATTTAATGACAGTTTGTTAATTTGTTTGTTAATTTCTTCAGTGATTTCCTCCTGAACTATCTGCCAAACTAGAAAACTGCTGCATCCTAGTAAGAGCAGAATACTACTGGAAAGAATTTGAATAAGGAAAGTTGGGTTTTTTTTCCTTCACTAAATGGATGCTGCACTCACTGCAGTTTATTGTCTGGAATAGTCCCAGATTGCATTTCAGAGCTTCTAGAATTGAAACATTTTCAGGTGGTGTTGGGGGGTAATTTTGGGTCTTGGGCCACATGTAGAACGAATCAGTTTTTAAATTAAGCTTTTAATTCATATAGTGGCATCTACCTTTTTTTTTTTTTTTTTAAGGTTACTTTATACTTTTATACTTTAAGTAGGTTTTGGAGCACATACTTTTTCACTTTTACTTGAGTAAAGAGGTCAAGTTGATACTTCAACTTTTACCAGAGTGTTTTTAAACTGCAGTATCTATACTTCTACTTAAGTAACAAATGTGTGTACTTTTGACACCACTGAAGAAAGTGTAAAACTTCTATTTTGATATTTTAAGAGAAAATGACATACGTACCACACATCAAAAGAAAATGAAGATTTAGCAAATATAATGAAAATTTTATTTTCAGTCCTATTGTTATCAATGGAATATGCATTTAAAGTGGAAAATACAAAACAAACCTTGTATCTTTGGCAGACAGCAGGATCTATCTAGAGGTCTTAAATGTTTTATAGATGATCAGGAACATCCACAACAGAAAGTTTAAGGTACTAAATATGTGGTGATTCCAGACTGTATGTAGGTCATTTGACCTACATGTTTCCTCTTAAGATATCAAAATTAGAAATTTTGCACTCTTCTATGACCCTTCTAAACATGTACTGGTCATTCTGAGCATATTGAGTACTTTGGAAAATCTATAGCTGCTGTAGTTTAGAAAATCCAGCTGTATTTGAAGTAACACTCGGGACGAGTGGTCATTTCCGGGCTGTTACATGCTTGTCTCAGTGAGGTCCTCGACTAACTTTGTTCTGGTAAATGTGGAGCTGATGAGTAGGACTGAGAAAGGAGACCCCGAAGACCATCAAACAGTTGCCCTATAATGCGTTCAGTTGAGCGGGTACTTTCTTCTATAAACCTGGAAAGAAGCCTCTCTTCTCTTTTCAGATTCCTCTCATGCTGCTGTTGTATATTGTCCAGGAAAGATCTCTGCTGGCTGACCGATCACCCAGGAGCTCAGCATCACCAGATGATGGCTTTTGTTCTAGAAAGTATGTAGAATTTCAGTTAGCAAAGAAAAAAAAAAGTTCTTGTTTTTGTCTTTGTGGATCTCTCACAGTCTTTTATTATACCAAAGAATCATCGTACTTCTGTATTCAAACATGTTGTAACTCATCCACACTAGAGCCTGACCAATATGAATTTTTTTAGGCCGATGCCGATAACGATATCTGGATGAAAAAAATGCAGATAATCGATAAATCAGCTGATTTGCCGATAGCTGATAAATCAGCCATTATTATTATTATTTTTTAAATGAATAAAATGTTCTTTTTTGGACCCTTAACAAAAAAGGTATGAGCTAAAAGCTGAAGCTTTGTCCTCATATTGATTAACTTTATAACAGAGAAGAATTTTCAAGTTCAAAAAAATGCAAAAATGCAATTGGAGCAGTTAGGGGGGTATTCAAACGGGCCAACTAGTAAGATATCACTCCTGAAAACAATCTTTGCCATATCACGTGAGGTAAATCTGCCCTACGATTGGATTTTGGAAAAACATGTGATGGAGAACCAATTCCGATTGGACACTCACATTGCGCACGTCATCACACATCTTCTATGAGGAGTACCAAGATGGCTGACAGTGGATCGAAAGTCTGCAGAATTAACTTTTCAGCAACAAAAAAAGTAAGTTTCTATCTCATATTATTAAAAAGTTATTTACAATTTAGTAACGTATATGACGGCGTCGGCCCCAGAGGGTTAACAGCGAACGGCAGTACCCTTCTGGACGACCAGTGAATCTGAATGTTTCAACCTCTTAGCAGTAAATGAAAGTTTTTCATGCTAGAAATAAGGTCTACGCAACGTGGGCTTAATAAAAAGCATGACCGACGCAATGAAGCGCATTTGACACATTACTACATAAACTGAGTTAAACTGAGTTGAACTGAAATGGGAGAAATGTGGGGTGAATGTAATCCCAAAGTTATTACAAACAACATCCTTATAAACTTACTTGTATGCTTTTGTCAGCCGATCAGTGCAGTGTGACGGGAAAGTACGGGGGCGGTGATGAAAACATTTAAGCAGGGGTGTAAGCAGCTCTCAGTTGAATGGAGTCAGAGCTCCATCTACTGGACAAACGGTGCAAGGACATTTTACATTGCCGACACAAACATTATTTCAGTAACTGTTCTGTTTATGAGAAACTATCGGCGTTTTATCAGCAAAATTTCGGCCAATAGTGAGTACTTTGAAAAGGGCTTATATCGGTCGGGCTCTAATCCACACGGCTTTTGACCTCACCAGCTCAAAACAGGAACACAAAATTGAAATGAATGTGTGTTTGTGTCTCAACTGTCTAAAGGATATTAACTGTCATATTCTGCTGGAACTCTGTAATAGTACCATTTCTAAAAATAAAGCACTCCAAATAAATAAATAAATATGCAATGACTTTGAATGTTATTTTTTCAACAAATTCTACAGTGGTTTTATTTTGCAGCATATTACTCTTTAAAAACTCTTTTTTGTCTGGATCCTCCTCTGTGTGGTCTTCAGGTTGTGGAGATCTGCTGTCATCAATCTCCTCCAACATGCTCTTTACATCATCATCTGTATATATGACAGCAGTAATTAACATGATGCACTAAAGTGAACGAGGATAAAGAGTGTTGGTTAACTCGATGACAGACTGTGTTCATGCACTTTACAGTATCACTCCCTGTTTTATTCAGTGAATCACTCCGCTAATAAACTCCTGGGATAAATTAACATGAATCACCAACATGAACTTGAACTAAATCCACACATTTGGCTCAAAGTACATCTCGTTAAAAAAAAAGAGGACTTGTGCGTTAGCGTGATTTTATCAGGACTTACCTCCAGGCTTTCCGGTGTCTTGGGTGAACTTTCCTCCAGTGTTGTTGTCGCCATTGTAGTCGTTGTTGTAGTCATTGTTCTGGCTGTCGTTATCATTGCCATTATTGTTATTGTTGTTCTTCCTCGCTGTTATTATCATTGTTGTCGTAGTTGTTGTCATCTTTGTTGTTGTCGTTGTCATCATTAATATGCATATGTCGCAGACATGAACGAGTGAAGCTCGTCAGCATCTAACCATGTCATTTAGTTTCTTCAGACTTTATTTTGAGACTTTATTTAGAGCTTTGCCCCCCCAGACTCCGCGCCTTTTTAAGCATTTTTCTTTATTTGCATCTCACATGCCTGGAAATGCTCCTCACCATCTAACCATGTCCTTTACGTCCTTCAGACTTTTTCAGTAAAATGGTTCTTGGGAGCATGAACATGACTAAAACATTTTAGCTTTAGCTTCATTTTCATTATTTTGCCTTTCATCTTCTGAAGGGGCTCTGCCGCCCATACCCCCCTCCTTTTAAAGCATTCTTTTGTTTTGTTTTTCAGCTGACCCCCCTAACTACAGCCCTCTTAACCTCCTGCCACTTTAAGCATATTTTAATGTAGATGTAAATTAATGTTCAAAGTTTTCAGCTAGTTGACAGTAGGGCTGTACAATATGGACACAATATCGTATCTCAATATTGTCATAAATTGTCATGTAAATGTCACTTATATACATTCTGTCCATATTCTTGAGCCGCTTAGGTGTGTAGGGAGAGTTCCCATGGGATAAAAAAGCTTTTCAACCTACCATCCCTGGTTCTCAAGACCAGGAACCTCAGTGGCTCTACTCTCTCCCTTTTCTTTTTTTTAAAAGATATTTATGTGTTCCTTAGTAAACACTAGTAGAGTTCCACCTTAGATTTGGAATGTATAATAGAAGATATACCTTACTGAATTTTCATATCAATATGATAAACGATATGACTATGATTTGACACAAAGTGCAGCAACAGTGAAAATTAAACCTTCTTAAAGTAATAATCCCACACTCATTTTGCACTCGTCATAAGGTTAGGATACTGTTCCCTCCAAAAGGATTGGAACACTTGGAATTTCATACATTTTAATTTGTTAATGCCATTTTAAATACAAGAAATACAAAAAAAAAAAATAAAGACTAAAAATTTCTAAAATTATCTTCCTCAAACTCAAACTGAAAGCAAATCTCTAAAACTTGATCAAACCTGTAAATAATAATCAGTTTTATTGCCAGTTTTCTTCAGACAAGTCAGGGGATGAAACATGAACATTTCCAAGTCACTGAATATGTCTTGGACTTTATTTACATCAATTATGAAGAAATACAAAAGTTTCTTTAACCAAAACATCAAATCTAGTCTTTCATCTCAAATGTACTTTCTGTCAGATTGTAGCTGAACTTTCAGGTCTTCTTTTGAAGAAAATCCTCCTCTACACCACTTCATCAGGAAGCTGGATTTTAGATTTTTAATTCATTTATATCAAGTTGCAGAGATTTGCTTTCAGTTTGAGTTAAGGAAGATAATTTTAGAAAAAAATATATTTGAAATGGAACAAATTAAAATGTGTGAAATACCAAGTGTCCCAATACATTTGAGGGCAACTGAGAAACAGTGAGGAGCAACATCTTACATCTCATATATAGTGAAGCAGATAAGAGAATATTTAGAGTGGATTCCTGCAAATGGTGATACAAACATCAAATTTGACACCAATAATCCATAGACATGAACTCTTTTGAAAAAAAAAAAAAAAAAAACTGATTGGTCACTTGAATTTTCAATAGGCAGCCAGGTAGGGGTTAATTGAAGAATTACACAGGGGTCAAAATTAAAAAAAGCTCCAATCATATAGAAAACTAAACAACATTATTTGCCTGATCATAAAGATTCCAAAAAGGTGCAGTTTGGACGATCTGTGACTGAATGTTATGGAATTATGAGGTAAAAGCAACAAGAATGGTGACAAAGGTCAGTTTCAGTTTGTACAGGGGTCAAAAGTTAAAGTTGCTCCATTAATTTTGCTCCAGCTGTATTTGTGCTGAATTTGATGCTTGTATCACCATTTGAAGGATTGTTTCAGTTATCAGCTGCACTAATAAGCCAACAGAGCATGAACCAGCTGCTGTCTGTTAGCTTAAACGTGTATATAAGACACGAATTAAAGGATAAATGCTGCTTTTAACAACCTGGACCTCATTTCTGGCATAAAATACAGTCATTTACTCACCAATATAAGTTTGGTGTGATTAGAAGTCCATAGTTCAAATGACGTGTTCTGTTCAAATCTTGAGCAAACATTTTTCTTCTTCTAAGGTGGATTAGAACTTTTTGTGGTACACAGCACCAACAACTGGACAGGAGAATCCTACCAGTCAATGTGACTCACTGATTTCAAAATGCAGCTCTTTCAAACAGACGTGTGGTGCCGTGACATGTCAATCATCTGTATCCAATCAGATTTCAGAGGAGTCCAGTGAAACCTCAGCCTCCGCTCTAGCTCCACCCATGCGAGGAAGTGTTCAACATTTCCTATTTCACTGTGACTGAAAAGTTGGCACTTCCTGTTTGAGTGTGAGTTTGCCACAGAGTTCCCGGAGATTCCATGGGACCTCGTCTGTCAATCCAGGAAGTGTTTGAAATTTGAATATTTCCTGTTTTACTGTGGATTTGAAAATTGGCACTTCCTGTTTAGGACGCACTGTACCATGAGCAAGCTTCGTGCCGCTGCGCAATGCTTCGCTCATATTATTGTTGTCGTGTTGTCATCTTTGTTGTCATTGTCATCGTTGTTGTTGTTGTGTTCCTGCACACTTCGTAGTCAGTCAGTCGTTGTGAGTCTCACAGAACCTTTTCAGCCAAATCTTAATTATCAGGACTATTAGATTCTTTTTGGATTTTCTTTGTAACGGTTTTGTTTTCTGCCCCGCCCATCAGGAACAGTTTGTTTTACAGCTGGATAGTTATGCGACCTTTGGAGAGGCACAAAGTTGACCTTGAGCCTTGTTGTTGTTGACCTTTTACCGTGCCAACACTTCGCGGCTGTCAGTACTACAGTAGACGTGTTCCGGCCGCAAAGCGGTCTGTGTGACACACGTGTAGCGGTCTATCCCGTGCTGGCGCTTACCTCCTCTGTAGAGCTCCGTGTGCAGGAAGGCCAGACCCCTGGTGACACCGTGACACATCCTGCAGCAGCTTAACCAGTCCACGGTGTGCAAGGACAGGAAACGAGACAGACAACCCTGACGGAAACCACAATTATTTACAGAAACCATCTGCTTCTAAACCCTGAATGTGCATTCAATGAAAGCAGTTTCAAAATCAGTTCCTCACGCCCCCTGGTGGCCTGGAGGGACTGTAGCACTTTTCTATGTTCTGGATGTTGTAAATCTTGAGCTGATTCCTGGTTGTGTTTTTTTTATTTTTGGGTCCTGGCAGTGACACACACACTCAGATTTGTGCTCTTCTAGTTGATTCTACACTTCAGCAAACGTGTGTGTGTGTGTGTGTGTGTGTCTGTGTGTGCGTGTGTCTGTGTGTGTCCAGCGGCTCCGTGCAAGAAGTCAGCCTGACGCTGCCATCTTTGAGTGCAATAACAAAAGAAACAAGTGGTCAGAGAACAACAACACGATCGGCAGCGAGTGTCAACAAAACAAAAAGACAAATTTTAAAGGAAATCTTGTGGACAGATGGATTTTTGGATGAAACATTCATTTAATCCAGATTCCAAATCTTTTCCAAATAAGTGGCTCTTGGCAAGTTGTGCACATGCATGTATGCACATGCAGGGTGAGTGCACGTGCAGGGCGTGTGCATACTTTCAGATTTATCATAGACAGAATGTCTTGTTTGTGTGTGTACACAATAACTTGACAAGCATCAAATGTTTTTGGACAAAACTTCACAGGGAGGTACCTCAGCAAGCGGTTTCAGACCCGTTTAAATATGGACGTCGTGGTGGAGGTCGTGGGCGGTGCCATCATATTTCTAGTTTGGATATGAGATCAAGTGATTAAAAAAAAAAAAGGCAAGACTTTTTGTGACTTTTTATCATCCATCCATTTTATGAACCTGCTTATTCCAATTCAGGGTCACAGGGGGTGGAGCCTATCCCATCAGTCAGTGGGTGAGAGGCAGGGTTCACCCTGGACATTACATGTTTATCCAGACCAGTCAAACACATTCACACATTCATTCACACCTACAATCATTTCAGAGTCACTAATTGCTGTATGTGTCCGTGCGTCCTGTCCAGACTGAACCCCCCTGGGACAGGCTCCTCCCCCTGTGACTCATGACTGGAGTAAGTGGGTTTAGAAAATGAATGAATGAATGAATTCTCAGAACCTGCATGTGGGAGGGAACTCACATGAACACGGGCAGAACATGCAAACTCCAGACAGAGGCCCAGGCGGGAAGAGAACCTGGAACCTTCTTGCCGTGAGGCTGCTGTACTACTTTTCAACATTCTAATCCAAAGTTCTTAACTTTTTGTGAATGATAGAGTGAATAGAGACAGACTCGCAGCACGTGTGTGAAGTGTTTCTTACATGTGGGTAAAACTCCATCACGATCAGGAATTCTGGGCGCCCGTCGGGTGTTGTCCTCTCATCGGCGGCCAGGAAGCGCACGATGTTGTCGTGCTGCAGCAGCGGCAGGAAGTAGATCGAGCGCTCGTTGATGAAATTCTGTCGGTTGGCGGAGCTGAAAAGCTTCACGGCCACACAGCAGTCATGAACAGATCCACGGAACACAGAGCCATAACGCCCCCGACCAATCAGCTGCAAGGACAAAGACACACACATCAGAATAACCATCTAGGTGTCCCTCAGGGGTGTGCTTTAGTTCCACTCCTGTTTTACACATTTTTACTTTATTCAGTTTAAAAAGGACAAAAAATAACACTGAAGTAACATGTTTATATATTAGAATGGTTTTTGTGAACAAACACACCAAGAAGTAATAACATCAAACAATAAAAAATAAACATTCACAGGCCCAGGACAACCCCACAGGAAGCACCACATCCTCACCCCGTGAAACATGACCCAAATCCCCAACACATCAGCCAAGGTAGCCTCACATCAAAAAGGCTTTAAGATCAGCTGCTACTTGACTCCACACAATGATGGTTTCCTCCTCAGCATTATGTCCACGTGCAGTAGACAAAGACAACTCTAAATATGCTCCATCTATAAAAGACGACAGCTATGACTGTGAGACAGACTGTGGGTGTTTCTACCTTATTAAACCGGCCTGGAGTACCTTTTCTTGTGTTTTGTGTAACTTAAGTTGAGACGTCTCCTTCAGCATCAAACCCACCAGTGACAAAGGAATGTTAACGTGTCAAAGTGTGGACAAACTGTTTCTCACTCCCTCCCAAATATAACACACCTGGACACTCCGAAACCAGATGAAAAAATGCACCCACAGAGTTTGTGTGACACGGGGTGCAGTTGGGGTCCGCTTTGAATGTCATACTGGAGAGTTTGCGAGGGATCATGTATGTCCTCTGGATCAAGTTCAGGTGGATATGCTGATGATCAGGGTTCTTAGACGAACAAACTGCTTCCCGTCAAAATCAGGAGGAAAATCTGGAACGTCGGTTTCCCACCAAGCATCCAGATGTAAGGGGACATACATCTCTTCTAGAATGTGCACATATAGTCCAGAAATGAGACCCTGAGATCCACAGGTGCTGTTCATCAGTTTAAGGAGTGGGTGGTCTTTAAGTGGGGTCTGCCACGGTACCCCGTAGGTTTTCATAGAAGTTCTCAACTGAAGACAGAAAAAGACAGTCTGCAAATTAAACTCAACACAAAGATCCTCAAATGACAGGATCATCACCAAACACATTACCAAGGGAGCGTAAACCGTTATCATACCGCTGCCGACACTGGAGCACTTATTGATCAGAACACCTTCACTGTTAAAGACTGGAGAACATGGATTCCAGCCAGACACATGGTGTCTGTTTCTGTAACCCTCCTGTCCTGTGCACGGCAACATTTCCTGTATATATGTTTTGTGGTTTTGTAATTTGTGTCTGTATCATGGCCCAAGCAGAGGGTCACCCCTTTGAGTCTGGTCTGCTTGAGGTTTCTTCCTCAGAGGAAGTTTTTTTCTTACCACTGTTGCCTGTTCTTGCTCTGGGGGTTGGTAAGGTTAGACCTTACTTGTGTGAAGCACCTTGAGGCAAGGTTGTTGTGATTTGGCGCTATATAAATTAAATAAATTGAAACTGAATTTTTATAGACTTAATCCCACACGCTTTTTCAGCACAGCACCAGGATGCAGTAATATGAGACAGAATGGGACCAAACCAAGCGAGGCATTTACAGTGGGGTAAAAAAGTATTTAGTCAGTCCCTGATTGTGCAAGTTCTCCTACTTCGAAAGATGAGAGAGGTCTGTAATTTTCATCATAGATACACTTCAACTATGAGAGACAAAATGAGAAAAAAAAATATCCAGGAAATCACATTGTAGGATTTTTAAATTTATTTAGAAATTATTGCGGAAAATAAGTATTTGGTCAATAACAAAAGTTCAACTCAATACTTTGTAACATAATCTTTGTTGGCAATGACAGAGGTCAAACGTTTCCTGTAAGTCTTCTCCAGGTTTGCACACACTGTAGCTGGTATTTTGGTCCATTCCTCCATGCAGATCTCCTCTAGAGCAGTGATGTTTTGGGGCTGTTGCTGGGCAACATGGACTTTCAACTCTCTCCACAAATTTTCTATGGGTTTGAGGTCTGGAGACTGACTAGGCCACTCCAGGACCTTGAAATGCTTTTTACAGAGCCACTCCTTCGTTGTCCAAGTGGTGTGTTTGGGATCATTGTCATGCTGGAAGACCCAGCCACGTTGCATCTTCAATGCTCTCATTGAAGGAAGGAGGTTTTTGCTTAAAATCTCACGATACATGGCCCGTTCATTCTTCCCTTAACATGGATCAGTCATCCTGTCCCCTATGCAGAAAAACAGCCCCAAAGCATGATGTTTCCACCCCCATGCTTCACAGTAGATTATGGTGTTCTTGGAATATAACTCAGCATTCTTCTTCCTCCAAACATGACAAATTGAGTCTTTACCAAAATGTTCTATTTTGGTTTCATCTGACCACATGATATTCTGATCAAATTAATGAGGATAAAATCTGTATCGGATTCCTGATCGGGATGCAACATCCGATTTCGATCCAAGTCTGAAACCACGTGATCGGGCCTGATTTCCGATCACGTGATCGGATCAGGACATCCCTACTTAAGACCTTCTGTGACTCTGTTGTAGCCTCAGCTCTCCTCTATGCTGTCGTCTGTTGGGCCCCGGGAAGCACACAGAGGGAGAGAAAGAGACGGAACAAGCTGGTCAGGAAGTCCAGCTCTGTCCTGGGCTGTCCTCTGGACTCTCTGGAGGAGGTGGCTGAGAGGAGGGTGTTAACCAAGTTCAAATTCATCATGGACAACTCCTCTCACCCTCTGCAGTAAATGGACTGCATTTATATAGTGCTTTTCTATCTGCATCAGATGCTCAAAGCGCTTTACAATTATGCCTCACATTGTCAGGGTGCTGCCCTGACAAGGCGCTCACGACACACTGGGAACAATAGGGAGCCCTTAGTGATTTTCCAGTCAGGCGGGAATTTGAACCCAGGATCTTCTGGTCTCAAGCCCAACACCTTAACCACTAGACCATCACCTCCCCCATGTGTAGTGGAGCTGAACAGTTCCTTCAGTGAGAGACTGAGGCACTCTCAGTGCAAGAAGGAATGATATATATGTTCACAGTGAGGAAAATAAGTATTTTAACACCCTGCAATTTTGCAAGTTCTTCCACTTAGAAATCATGGAGGGGTCTGAAATTTTCATCTTAGGTGCATGTCCACTGTGAGAGACATAATCTAAAAAAAAAAAATCCGGAAATCACAATGTATGATTTTTTTAAATAATTTATTTGGGAGTTGCCTTCTGTATAAATTTAGTTATCGCTCTCTGTAGTCTATCCTAGTAAGTGATTCACAGTTATTCAGTTACTCAGAGTTATGTGCAATATCGTCGAACATCATATGTGTTCTACAGCTGTGACATCCAGGTGCAGAGATCTCAACAGCAGCGGCTCACGTGGACACGCCCATCTGTTCGTTCAGCCCACAGACCAAAGTGTCACTCTCCTTTTCTTTGTTCTGTGATTAATTATTTTAGTTATTTGTTATGCAATTGTGTATGTAGTTATTGTAGTAATTATTTATATATCTGTACTGGCTGGGGTCTCTCTGTTTTTAATGTAACACATCGTGTGCATTGAGCCGTCATTTCCAGCTGTCAGTGTGTGGCTGGGCGGCGATCAGCTGAGAGGTGCCTTGCCGTGCGGTGTGCGCTCAGACGTGGCTGGCCTGTCCCCATGTGATCATGTCTGTACATACATATCAGCATTTCATGCAAGTGTGCCCCCCCCACACGCCACATGTGTTGAGGGGGGAGCCGACAATGTGGCATGCCATGTGTGTGTTGCTTGGCAAATCCACCCTCGTGAGACACTTAGACAATTTTCACAGCCAGCTCGAAAGTGGTCGCCTGCTGTCGATTTTCATGCTGGCTGCACGAATGGCCCCACATTTTCTAAGTGCTCCGCAAGTGGTATTGGATGTTCGTGTGTGGCACCTGGAATTCTTCCAACACCTGCTGAGAGAGGGATAGAATGGGCATTTGCAGGGCACTCTCTGTCTTTCAGCCGTTGATGTGCGCGAATGGCTGTGGCAACAGGTGTACGAGGCGTTAGAGGTGGCTCTGATTTTTCACAAATGGCATACGATTCCTGCTTCAAGCACCATTTGGCCTCATTCGTGCTATGTGTGAATGGGCCCTTAAGGATGTCATTAGTTTATCTCTTCTAGATTAGACTACTGCAATGTTCTATTTTCTGGTTTACCGCAGTCCAGCATTAGGGATCTCCAACTGGTTCAAAATGCTGCAGCCAGACTTTTGACACGAAGCAGAAAGTTCGAGCACATTACACCCATTTTGGCGTCTCTTCACTGACTTCCTGTCCCAGTGAAATCAGATTTTAAGGTTCTGCTACTAGTCTATAAAATTGTTCATGGACTGGCACCTCCCTACCTAGCTGACCTAATTAAACCCTACGTACCGGCCCGGGCTTTGTGTTCTCAGGGTGCAGGATGACTTTGTGTCCCTAAGGTGAATAAGAAGTCTGTGGGTCACAGAGCTTTCTCTTATCGTGCCCCTGTTCTGTGGAATGATCTCCCTGCGTCAATAAAACAGTCAGATTCTGTGGAGACTTTCAAGTCCAGACTTAAGACGCACTTATTTTCCCTTTCATATGTCTAGCATACTAGTACAGTTTTGTTTTATGCTTTTTACTCTTTTAATTCATTTTATTAGTAAACAGAGCGTGCCGCAGCCTCAACTTTACCTAAATTTTGGGTCTTTTAGTGAAGTTTAGGGCTAGTGGCCGGTGATCACCTTAGTATTTCTTCTGTTTTTCTTGCTGTTTAATGCTGACAAATTATACTGTATTTCTTGTCGTTCTGATGCCTGATTCTGTTTTTTCTCTCTGTTTAAGTTGCAGCTCCATCCAGAGATGGGTGTGGTATTTGTGCTAGAGACCCTCCTGTCCTGTGCACCAACAGCATTTCCTGTATATTCGTTTTGTGAATTGTTCTGTAATTTGTGTCTGTATTACGACACCGGCAACATTTCCTGTATATATGTTTTGTGGTTTTGTAATTTATGTCTGTATCATGGTCCAAGCAGAGGGTCACCCTTTTGAGTCTGGTCTGCTTGAGGTTTCTTCCTCAGAGGGAGTTTTTTCTTACCACTGTTGCTCTGGGGGTTGGTAAGGTTAGACCTTACTTGTGTGAAGCGCCTTGAGGCAACTCTGTTGTGATTTGGCGCTATATAAATGAAAATAAATTGAAATTGAAATTAGTTTCTTTTTTTAACTAGGTCCTAACGAGAAGCAATCTGCTTGTCAAAACATCGCTGCAAGAGATTATCAAAAATAGCAAGTTTACTTTGTAAAATATACAATTTGGAAGTACGAGATTGTTTATGAGGCAAAGCGTGTGGCATTATTCTGAAGAAAACCTTTAACAGCATCCCACAGAATCCTTGGATCCTCAACAGATATGAATAAATATGGTAAATTCGGAAGTAAACTGCATTCTGAAATCTTCACTGCGGAAGAATGTTGTGTTAAAACGCCACTTAGGGGCAGGAGTGAGGGTGGAAGTCAGAGATGCACCCCCCCCCACCCACCCACCGCCTCTATTATATATCATTGATATTTAGTAAAATATAAATTATATCAAACTCTGTATGTCAGAGTGGAATCATTTTCCTTCAAGAACATCGTCACTGAAAATCTGAACAGTTCAGGAGGCGAAATAACAACACTAATGTCTGTGTGTCTGTGTGTTTGTCTGTGTGTGTGTGTGTTTGTCTGCGTGTGTGTGTGTGTGAGTGTGTCTGTGTTTGTCTGCATGTGTCTGTGTGTGTGTGTTTGTGTGTGTTTGTCTGCGTGTGTGCATTTGTGTGTGTTTGTGTGCGTGTCTGTGTGCTTGTCTGTGTGTCTGCGTGTGTGTGTGTGTGTCTGCATGTGTCTGTGTTTGTCTGCGTGTGTCTGTGTGTGTGCGTGTCTGTGTCTGCAGTGTGTCTGTGTGTTTGTCTGCGTGTGTCTGTGTGTGTTTGTCTGCGTGTGTCTGTGTGTGTGCGTGTCTGTGTGTTTGGCTGCGTGTGTGAGTCTGCGTGTGTCTGTGTGTGTGCGTGTCTGTGTGTTTGGCTGCGTGTGTGCGTGTGTGAGTCTGCGTGTGTCTGTGTGTTTGTCTGTGTGTGTGTGTTTGTCTGTGTCTCTGTGTGTGTGAGTGTGTTTGTCTGCATGTGTCTGTGTGTTTGTCTGCGTGTGCGTGTCTGTGAGTGTGTCTGTGTGTGTGCGTGTCTGCGTGTTTGTCTGCGTGTGAGTGTGTCTGTGTGTGTTTGTGTGTGAGTGTGTGTGTGTCTGCATGTCTGTGTCTGTGTTTGTCTGCGTGTGTCTGTGTGTGTGTGTTTGTGTGTGTTTGTCTGCGTGTGTGCATGTCTGTGTGTGTGTCTGTGTGTGTGTGTCTGTGTGTTTGTCTGCGTGTGTGCGTGTCTGTGTGTTTGTCTGCGTGTCTGTGTGTGAGTGTGTGTGTGTCTGTTTGTGTGCGAGTGTGTGTGTCTGCATGTGTCTGTGTGTGTGTTTGTGTGTGTTTGTGTGCGTGTGTCTATGTGTGTGCGTGTCTGTGTTTGTCTGCGTGTGTGCGTGTCTGTGTGTGAGCGTGTGTGTTTGTGTGTGAGCGTGTCTGTGTGTTTGTCTGCGTGTGTGCGTGTCTGTGTGAGCGTGTGTGTTTGTGTGTGAGCGTGTCTGTGTGTGTGCGTGTCTGTGTGTGAGCGTGTGTGTGTTTGTCTGCATGTGTCTGTGTGTGTGTGTTTGTCTGCGTGTGTTTGTCTGTGTGTGTGTGTTTGTGTGTGTTTTTGTGTCTGTGTGTTTGTCTGTGTGTGTGCGTGTCTGTGTGTGTGTGTGTGTGTGTGTGTTTGTGTGTGTTTTTGTGTCTGTGTGTGTCTGTGTGTTTGTGTGTGTTTTTGTGTCTGTGTGTGTCTGTGTGTTTGTCTGTGTGTGTGCGTGTCTGTGTGTGTGTTTGTCTGTGTGTGTGCGTGTCTGTGTGTGTGTGTGTTTGTGTGTGTTTTTGTGTCTGTGTGTGTGTGTCTGTGTGTTTGTCTGTGTGTGTGCGTGTCTGTGTGTTTGTCTGTGTGTGTGCGTGTCTGTGTGTGTGTTTTTGTGTCTGTGTGTGTTTGTCTGTGTGTGTGTGTGTTTGTGTGTGTTTGTGTGTCTGTGTGTGTGTCTGTGTGTGTGCGTGTCTGTGTGTCAGTGTGTCTGTGTGTGTGTGTTTGTGTGTGAGTGTGTTTGTCTGCATGTGTCTGTGTGTGTGTGTTTGTCTGCGTGTGTGCGTGTCTGTGTGTTTGTCTGTGTGTGTGCGTGTCTGTGTGTGTGCGTGTCTGTGTGTGTGTTTTTGTGTCTGTGTGTGTGCGTGTCTGTGTGTGTTTGTGTGTCTGTCTGTGTGTGTGTGTGTGTGTGTGTGTGTGTGTACCTCCAGAAGCTTCAGATTGTTCAGATCAACAGTTGGGTCTAAATTTTCCTCCATCACATCCAGTCTGGATACACTGTGTTTGTGTTTCCCTGAAAAAATACACACACACACACACACACACACACACACACACACACACACACACACACACACACACACACACACACACACACACACACACACACACACACACAGACACACACTCTGTCACAACACTTTTTCTGTCCAGGTTCTGACCTGGTTCTGGTTCTGAAGGAGGACAGAAGCACCATGTTTGTTGTTTACAGTTTCCACATGTGTTGGTGTCACCTTGTAATCGATCTGTAATCGATGTACTCACACGCTTTGACTTTTCACTTATCCAGGATAACAATCTAATGATTGATGAACAGCAGCGCCCCCTGCTGCGAGTTGTTTTTATTTTTGGCATGCTGTAAAGGAACACCCCGGCCCCTCCCACACCGTGCACTATAGAACATGCACCAAGACACGCCTCCGAAGGCAGCGCAGGATCAATACATTTTTAAATTCTCTCCCTCATAAAGAATCAATATGAAGTTTGATTAGTTGCAGCAACATTAATAATAATAATACTAATAATAATAATACTAATAATCATAAAAAGTAGAGCTGCCAACATTAGTTTCCAATTCCACAAAGTTTTACCTTGGAAAAAATTTCAAGGTCAAAGTCCTGTTAGAAGTCACTTTTCATAAGATAAAATGTAACAAAATATAGATCAAAATGAGAAAAAGAATCAAAAATATACTGAATCCACAACCCAGATCAGATCTGGATCAAAGTTTGCCAGGTGATAGTGAGTGTCACCTCACTTTACAATATGACAGTGATTGAGGCACGTTTGATTAAGATATGATGTAAAACAGACATTAAATGGTGTTTTCAATGTTAAATTCAAAATGGCTACAAAATCTGTATTCTGGATCAGATCTGGATCAAAGTTTGGCAGTCGATAAAGGAAAGGAAGACTGGTTTGGCTGAAAGCAAACCAGTCATGTACTCACACTTAAACTCATCATCCTCTTGGGTCACTAAACTTCAGAGTGTCTTTAACGGTAAACAGTCTGTCCCTGTTGTGTTCTTATAGTGTATTGTCTGTCTGTAACTGTAGTCTGTTCAGTCTATGCATTTGTCACGTGTTGTGTTGTGTTGTAACTGTTTCTGTTTTAACCTGCCTTAGACAACAGATGAAATTTAGCTATTGTGCTAATTCTGGCATATTTATGTTTAAGCTGTGCGAAAACATTGATTAATATGCACTGTCCTAATTCAAATAAAAAAAGAAAGAAAGAAAGAAACCATCCTACATAATGCTCTCAAATATGAAAGAAAATTCATCTGTTTTGACAGTTATGAAATTTTGAAAATTCATTTCATGTTATAAGATATGGATTTTTCCAAGATTTTTCCTGACTTTGCCCTTTGACCTTAAAACTGAATCATTTCTTGCCTCTTAGGACAGAAATCTTCAGTAAAAATCAAATAACAATATATGAAAAATAGTGGGTTACAGGCTGTTCACAAACAAACAAACAGACAAACAAATAAACAGGGGCAAAAACATAATAATGCTTGTTCATACTTTACCTTTAAGTATTCGGTAACCCAGAAACAGCAACATAATGATGATGGCTGCTGCAGCCACCATTACCAGGGCGATGAGCACGGTCTCCTCCCGCTGCAGCGGCCGGGAATCTGGAGGATGACATCATCATTAACCTCACTGTGAGATCATGACACGAAAAGTCACACGAAAAAAAAAAGCCAATAAAGACAAACATCAAGGGGAGGTGATGGTCTAGTGGTTAAGTGTTGAGCTTGAAACCAGAGGATCCTCCGTTCAAATCCCAGCCTGACTGGAAAATCACTAAGGGCCCTTGGGCAAAGTCCTTAATCCCCTCGTTGCTCCCGGTGTGTAGTGAGCGCCTCGTGTGGCAGCAGCCTCACATCGGGTGAATGTGAGGCATTATTGTCAGTGGTGGGCACACTTCCGATAATCCGATAGATAATTATCGAAGATAATGTTTTCATTATCGAATTATCTTTTTAGATAACTTTAAAAACCATTATCGGACCAATTATCTTCCGATTAATTTCTGTCCGATAACTTTTACTTTTAGACCAATAAACAAAGTAAACAAAGCTGAACAGCGATAATCATTTTTAAAATCAGTTCAGCACCTACCTGTTAAAAGTTTTATAACAGATGGACAGTTATACCCTCTGCTAACAGAAGAGAGCTGCTTCTATGAAAAGCGTCTCTATCCTCTGTAGACAAAGGAGAAATGGAAAAAAAAAAAAAAAAAAATCATTTCCTTTAACACCATACTGATATGCTGGCAATATCACCTAAGTCATCCAGAGGCATACATTTTTAACTTATGGTTCAAATTTTAACCAAACTAATTTTGGACAAGTTATTTAAAATTACTGTCATGTCTGAAGTTTTATAAAGTGAAAATATCAGATATATGTTTTAGTTTTAAAGTAATGTGCTCATTTATAAGGTTTTGTGAGCACATGCTGTGCCCAGCAGTGCATTATAGAATAGAATAGAATTTATTTCAGCAACAACACAGCAGCATAAAGACAACATATCAAACAAATCAAAAAAACAAGACCAAATTAAACACCGTGTGCCTGAAAAGGGGGTGGGAAGAAGCAAAGCTTATAAATTACCCACCCCTCATACCCCATCCCAAAAGTCCAAGTCCAACATATAATTACACTTATGCTCACACTCCTATACGTATATACAAATAAGCAAATTAAATACATACATCCACAAATTTATACATCATCTTTTTCTTTTTTTTTTATTTATGATTTTCTTTATATCCAGAAATTATTAATTTCTTATAATGTTTCTTAAAACAGACAAAAGAACTACATAATCTAATTTCCACAGGACATTTGTTCCAAATCTTCACCCCTTTAACTGAAACACAAAAACCCTTGACATTAGTACGTACGGGAGGCTTCTTAAAAACCATGCATCCTCGTAAACTGTATTCAGATTTCCTGATCTTGAACAGGCTCTGGACATAAAGTGGCAAGGCCTGGTTATTAGCTTTGTACAAAGTTTGTATGGTGATATAATCCACTAAATCTCTAAATTTCAGTAAATTTAAAGTCATAAACAGAGAATGCGTTGGCTCAAGATAAGGTTTATTACAGATGATTCTGATGGCATGTTTTTGTAAAAGAAATACATGATTGGTATTTGATTTGTAAGTATTACCCCAGAGTTCGATACAATATGTCATATATGGTACAATTAAAGAATAATATAATCTAAGCAGCCCATCCTGGGACAATATGTCCTTGACCCTGTACATGATAGCGATAGATTTTGACATTTTAAATTTTATATAATTTATATGAGGTTTCCAGCTGAGTTTATTGTCAATTATAACACCTAGAAATTTGTTCTCAGTTACTATCTGTATTTCCATATTGTTAATGGTTACACTTTTACATTTAGGCACAAATTTATTTCCAAAAATCATACATTTGGTTTTCCCAAGATGAAGTGACAATTTATTAGCATCAAACCAAGCCTTAAATTTATCCAGTTCGTTTACCACCGTGTCAAGAAGCTGTTCAAGATTATCACCACTGCAAAATAGTTGTGTCATCTGCAAAAAGAACACACCTCAGTACCCGTGACACATAACATATATCATTTATATATAAAATAAATAACAAAGGACCTAAGACCGAACCCTGGGGCACCCCACACGTAATTTCCCAAAGTTCGGAATCAATGTTATTGTATTGAACATACTGATACCGACCATGTAAGTAACTATTTATCCAGTCATATGCTAATCCTCTGATTCCATATTTCTGTAATTTAGTTAGCAATATTTCATGATTTACAGTGTCAAACGCTTTCTGTAAATCAAAAAAAATACCTACTGTATATTGCTTGTTATCGACTGCAGTCGCTATATTTTCCACGAAATCCATCAATGCATGTGAAGTAGTCCTAGATTTTCTAAATCCATATTGTTCTTCACAGAGTATCTCATACTTTAGTAAGTAATTATCCAGTCTTTTTACAAAAATTTTTTCTAGTATTTTAGAAAATTGGGGTAAAAGTGAAATAGGTCTATAATTTGAAAAAGTGTGTTTGTCACCAGTTTTAAACAAAGGTATTACTTTGGCTATCTTCATCTGTGAAAGGAATTTACCAAAACTTAATGATATATTACAAATATAAGTGAAAGGTTTTACTATACAATCAATTATTTTTTTCAACAAAGCCATATCCAAATTATTGAAGTCCTTTGATTTCTTACTTTTAGAATTCTGCACCAGATCAATTATTTCTTTTTCATTTGTTCCACCAACAAACATTGACACAGATTTATTAAATGTTATCTTATTTTCAAAAGATTTAACGCTCAATGAATCAATATTACTGGCAAGATTTTTACCTACATTGACAAAATATTC
Organism: Thalassophryne amazonica; assembly: GCF_902500255.1. Lineage (NCBI taxonomy): Eukaryota > Metazoa > Chordata > Actinopteri > Batrachoidiformes > Batrachoididae > Thalassophryne > Thalassophryne amazonica. Next base: position 3,548,491 of record NC_047116.1, on the reverse strand, counting down.
ATTAAAATGGTCAGCAATAGTCTCATTATCTTCTATCACAGTATTATTGGAAAGAAAAAAAGAAGGATAATCTCTACCATTTTTGTTCTTTATTACTTCATTTAAAATATTCCATGTATTTTTTATATTATTCTTATTTTTAACAAGTAAGTCACTATAATATCTTTTCTTACTAAATCTCATAATATGAATTAATTTATTCTTATATATTTTATATTTACTTTCAGCTTCCTTTGATCTCGATTTTATAAATTGTTTATACAGTAAGTTCTTCTTTTTACATGCCCTCTGAAGACCCTTGGTTATCCATGGTTTATTGCTGTATCGGTTAGTATATATCTTGTTAACAAGAGGACAGTGTTTATTGTATAATTTAGAAATGATAGAAATAAAACCATCATAAGATTCATCAACATCATCAACATAAACATCATTCCAATTCTGGCATAATAAATCCACCCTTAAATTATCAACAGTTATTGGTGTGACATTTCTACTCAATCTATTACAATCCTTTTGATACACTCGATCATGTGATGCAAAAACAGTAAATACTGGCAGGTGATCACTAATATCATTTACCAGCAATCCCGCACTGAGATTACCAGATATGACATTAGTTAAAATATTGTCAATAAGGGTTGTTGAATTCACAGTTATTCTACTTGGATGAATGATGGTCGGAAATACTCCCAAACAATATAAAGAATTTATAAATGAAGTGGTTTGTGGATGATTGTGAGGATTTAGAAAATCGATATTAAAATCACCACAGATAAATAAATGTGAATTCTTATTTATTTTGTTGTACATTCCCATAATTACTTCTTCAAAAGTATCAATATTTGCTCCGGGAGCTCTGTATAAACAACTAACAACCGTATTTTTTGAATTTATGGATGTAATTTTAACCATAACACATTCCATGATATTATCAACTGTGAATGACATATTGTGAACTAATTTACAGTTGTAATCAGACCTTACATATAATGCCACACCCCCGCCTCTTCTCTTCTGTCGATTTACCTGAAACAATTGATAACCTTCCAACTGTACAAGATCTTGATTGACATCAGTTAACCATGTTTCTGATATAGCGATCACTGAAAAACTTTTTCTAGATGTATCTAAACAATCATTTATCCTTGAAAAATTCCGAGAAAGACTTCTACTATTAAAATGTATTATTGAAAAATCTCCATCTTTAATTTTATAATCATTAAATTGTTCTTCTGTAAAATAATTACATTGTCGCTCGATATTGTCACTAAAAAAAGAATCTGGATCTGATTCAGGTTCAAAATGGCGAGAGGCAGGATGACTATAATTAAATGTTTCCAAACAGAGTTCCTTGGCAGAAATAAACTGATTATTAACCGTGTTCATTATATTATATACAGATTTTCCTCCATCATCACAATCAACCAGTACATTTCTTTATGTATTACTTCACAACTTACATCAGTTAAACTTACTAAGATCATGTTCATCTTTAATCCATAAGGTTTTAGCTTCTTCAGGTGTTCCATTTAATTTAATATAAACTTTACAGTTAAATGTCCATGTAGCCTGTATCTTGTTTTGTTTTCTTAAAAATCGTGCCTGTCTTGCTAAATCTGAATTTTTCTTGGTCAAGTATTCATTTATATATACATTCGTTCCTTTTAAATTCTTTGCTTGTTTTAGAATTGCAAACTTCTGTTTCCTGTTTGTAAGCCTCAATAATATGACTTTAGGTTGATTTTGACCTCTCCGCGGTAAAAGGTGACTACTATCGATATCATTAGGGTTTATTAAAATTCCTTTGTCCTTCAAAAGTGAAATCACCTGTTCCTCTACAGAGAGGTTGTCCATTTCAGAGGGCTCCCTTCCTGAAGCCACCGCTCTTGCATAACTTCGAGGCTTAATGTCCAAACCTGTAATGAGAAGGTCATTTGACCTAGTCTGTTGTTCAAGTTCTGCAATTCGATTTTCCATAAGTTTTAATGATTTGTCTTTCTCTTCATTTGCCTTTTGTAATTCAACAACTTGTTTTGTTAATTCCAATATTTTTTGTTGTTGTTGTGAAATAATTTTCAGTTGATCTGCCACTTCTTTAATGGGCTTCATTTGTGCTGACATCTCATTTAACATTTTTCTAATGTCCTCAAGTTCTTCCTCCATAAACACAGTACCCTTTTTTGGAGCCATAGCTGACGGGTCCTGAAGGCGAACCTACGACACCGACAGCAGGAGGTCCAACAAGCAGCAGCCGCAGATTTAGTAGGCCTCAAAACAGGCCGACGCGGTATAAGCACCCCTCGAGGCAAGTCGACAAAAGACCACTGCAAATCTCCCAGCAGCAGCAGCAGTAGCAGCGGTCTCAATGGATCTGATGGCAGCTGACGAATGCCGACGATGGTATCCAGCAGCAGCAACACGATGGATCCAACCGCCCCTGAGATGGTTGACGCATGCTAACAGCAGCGTCTCAGGCAAGCGTCGACCGCAACCCACCAGCCGTACTGCAGCCGCAGATCTTACAGGTCACAAAGGCGAGCTACTGGACTTCGACAGCGGTGTTCCAATCATTACAATAGCCGCAGGACTTACTTCGAGTTTTTCGCTGGTGGTCACAATACCGTTCTAACAGCAGAGCTAACGTTGAACATGGACAAGAAGCCCTGTGAGCGTGAGCAGGAAGCCCGTGACGTGAGCAGGAGGGTGGAGTCTTTTGGGTAGGATAGGGTAATCTCAGTACGTTCACGACAGGACAAATGCATTTCAGATACTCTGTTCAGGCTCCATGGACAGCAGCATAAAAACTCTAGTGCCTAAAACGCTCGTGAATATATTCTCTGGGTTTATAGACGTTATTACTGTATTGCGTTTGTTAAATTCTACGCATTTTAAATGTAGCAGACAGGGATTATCTGGAATTTTGTTTTCAAGGCCTCTACTGCCATCTATGGGCCAGTAGTGTTCATGGCAGTATTTGCTCTAAGTACTAAGCGTCCGGTTATATCAGATGATTGTCAAATCAACTTTTTGGCTTTGCAAATGGCTTTTTTTTTTTTTTTTTAAACAAATGAAGTTTAAAAACAAAACAAAACAACAGCAAAAAAAAAAAAAAATAAATAAATAAAATAAAATAACATTACAAGACAGCTCTGCAGTGTTTGCACATGCACAGTGCGAGCGGTTTGATGCTTGTAGCTTTTCAGCAGCAGGATACCCTCACGACAGCCGACCAGAATAATATCAAACAGGTTTGATTTTCATTGGACCATATGAACGGCGATCAGGAGGTGGTCCTGAGATGTTAAACGCAGCTTGTTACTCCATGTACGCTACACGATGCAGGACGGGTGATTAACCTGAAACTCGGTCCAAAAAATTCCTGCATGAAAAATCATCTCGCACAGTGTAAAGCACGTTTTACAACATCATAAAACATGCGCACATTCTCTCCACATGCAAAACATTTTGCGATGACACTTCCAGGGCTCTGTAAAAATGCCTGTTTTTACAAATAAAAAAATGGAATATTTTACAAAAGCACATTTATCTGTAAACACCAACACACGACAGACGTCACATTAACGTGATGGTTTACATAATGAATGACTGAACCAATCAGTGTTTAGCAGAGGCACTTTTACCCAGAATCCTTTGCCTGTATTTGTTACAAAACCTCAGAATTAGTGCATTATTCAACATTAAAAGATATATGTTATATTTTAACTTTGTACAAATGAAAGAATTGACATTAATGGAGTTATTCTATCTGTATTCACACAAAACCATAAGTCACCATGACTTTATTTTCCAAGACCTCCGCCTGACCGGAGCGTTGTGACTGATAGAGAGTTGGCTTTATGGCTGCTCTCAGGGTGCCTCTGTGTTGGAAGCTCTGTAGTAAACAAGCGCTTCCAGCAGGGGCAGAATGTTCAAAGAAAAAAGTGCGGTCTCATTGTTTGGGTATGTTGTTACTTTTAATATTAGTAGAAGCTATTGTGGCATTAAAACTTAAATTGGTTTTATTAGTAGTTGTAAGTGTACCAGAGACAATATTGGAAATTATCTGTTATCGATTATCTGTAACTTCCGATACATTTTTGGGTGGTTTATTGTTTTATCTTTATCGAAGATAACTTTTCAGTTATCTGATTATCTGTTATCGAAGTTAATTTTTTGGTTATCTGTGCCCACCACTGATTATTGTAAAGCGCTTTGAGCGTCTGATGTAGATGGAAAAGCGCTATATAAATGCAGTCCGTTTACCAACAGGATGTATGTGTTTGGATCACCAAGCTTTCATTCTGCTCAGCGTCAAATCATTTATAAAGTAATAAATGATTATTTACCCCAACAGTAACACGTTTATAATTACAAATGATGTCACAGCGTTTAACCTGCAACCTCTGACAAAAGGTTTCAGAAAATTAGATTTTTTTGCACAATACAGTTTTAATCAAACAATGTGCATTAAATCAGAATGTCCACTTTATGAAAGGATAAATTTAATAATTACTCAGATTTATTTCAGTTTTTATTCACTGTTCAAGGGTTTATATTGACCACAACAAGAGAAGCTTCTACAAACTGGTGGAATTCCTCCAAGAAGCTTCCAAATAATTGCAATAATTTGTATTTAATTGTGGAACTTTGGGTTCAGATTCTACCTGAAGGTCGGCGGTTCCTTCTGAAGAAAAGGAAAATAAAGCTAAAGATACAAAACAAAAGAAAGATTCTGTAAAAAACTTTGGAACCCTGTATGGGTGGTAGCTCCTGAGGAACTATATCAAAAATGGAACCACAAGTAAGGAACTGGATGGAAAAGAGAAATCAATAATGACATCAACATCGACAGACCCAATCCCAAAGCTCTGCCCCCTGTGTCAAATACAAATGTGGGATCTGTCCAGTCATTGATGGGTGGGGACAGACTGACACCTGTCTCACCTGTTCGTCTCTCCTCCCGTCTGCGTGTCTTCAAACGTCTGAGTGCAGGGGTGTTGGCGGTGGGCGGAGCTTCAGTATAGTTTGCATTGCAGAAGTCGCTGCTGCAGCAGCAGAAGCGATAGTTGGTGTTATGAACCTGAGAACGTGCTGCCGTTACCAGGCAACGGTCGCCAAGGCACTCCTGGACATCATTGGGTCTCCAACAACCTGAGACAGATACAGAGAGTCAGAGAGAGAGAGACAGAGACAGAGAGAGTAAAAGAGAGTCAGAGACAGAGTCAGAGAGAGAGAGAGCGTCAGAGACAGAGAGTCAGAGTCAGAGACAGAGAGAGAGTCAGAGTCAGAGAGAGAGAGAGTCAGAGACAGAGTCAGAGAGAGAGTCACAGACAGAGTCAGAGACAGAGAGAGAGAAAAAGAGTAAGAGAGAGTCAGAGACAGAGTTAGAGAGAGAGAGAGAGTCACAGACAGAGAGTCAGAGACAGAGTAAGAGAGTGTCAGAGACAGAGTCAGAGAGAGAGTCAGAGTCAGAAAGAGAGAGTCACAGACAGAGTCAGAGACAGAGTCAGAGAGTCAGAGACAGAGTAAAAGAGTGTCAGAGACAGAGAGTCAGAGTCAGAGACAGAGAGAGAGTCAGAGTCAGAGAGAGAGAGAGTCAGAGACAGAGTCAGAGAGAGAGAGTCACAGACAGAGTCAGAGACAGAGAGAGAGAAAAAGAGTAAGAGAGAGTCAGAGACAGAGTTAGAGAGAGAGAGAGTCACAGACAGAGAGTCAGAGACAGAGTAAGAGAGTGTCAGAGACAGAGTCAGAGAGAGAGTCAGAGTCAGAAAGAGAGAGTCACAGACAGAGTCAGAGACAGAGTCAGAGAGTCAGAGACAGAGTAAAAGAGTGTCAGAGACAGAGTCAGAGTCAGAAAGAGAGAGTCACAGACAGAGTCAGAGACAGAGAAAGTCAGAGAGAGAGAGAGAGAGTCAGAGAGAGAGAGAGTCAGAGGCAGAGAGAGTAAGAGAGAGAGAGTCAGAGAGTCAGAGACAGAGAAAGTCAGGCAGTCAGAGACAGAGAGAGTAACAGAGAGAGAGAGAGAGAGAGAGACAGAGAGAGAGAGTCAGAGACAGAGAGTCAGAGACAGAGATAGTAAGAGAAAGAGTTAGAGAGAGAGAGTAAGAGAGAGAGAGAGAGAGAGAGAGAGAGTCAGAGACAGAGTCAGAGAGAGAAAGTCAGAGAGAGAGAGACAGAGAGAGTCAGAGACAGAGAGTCAGAGACAGAGAGAGAGTCAGAGAGAAAGAGAGAGTCAGAGAGAGAGAGACAGAGAGAGTCAGAGACAGAGAGAAAGAGAGAGAGAGAGAGAGAGAGAGAGAGAGAGAGTCAGAATTTGAATTTTAAAACACTGCTTTATTCACAACAACTGAGTTACATCACTTCCATTGTACTGTTTTTTTTTTTTTTTGACAGGTGTCAGAAATGGAGCACCAAGCTCCCATTTTGCACAGACGAGAGAACGTCGTTTATGCACCATGTGTCTCCGAAGGTGTCCATGTTATCAGTAAGAGCATAAAACTGGAAGTCCACTCTGATCCGGGCTGCCAAGAGTCCCTTCAACATAAACTCAGGGTCCACTGACCCCTGAGCTAAACAGAGTTTTCCGAGTCATCCAGAATGGCCAACTTGGCGAGTCCAGTCCACAAAGCAGGTTAATTAACACATGCAACCTCCTGGATTGTATGCGATATTTGGACAAAAAATATAAAAAGTCCATAGTGAACAACAACCCAAACCCACAAAACCCACGTCCCCAAAACCCAAACAGTCCCTGACAACCGGTGACACTGTGCAAAACATGGTGAACAGTTCCCTAAGTGGACAGAAGGACAACAACGCCTGGATCCAGGTGCGCCAGATACCCATTTATAGCCAGAAGCCCATGTACAATCCTCCACTGGAGGTCCCCCGTGCGTTTGTCGACTGGGGGTTTGTACAGGCTTCGCCAGCAGCCCATAGGAGACAAGGCGGCACCAAAAAACTCTGACCACTTCGACGCCACCAACCCTGCCAAAGAGCAATAAGTGTGACACTTTGACCACAGGTAACATACAGAGCTTTCTTGCCGATACGCACACTCTCCCAAACGGTGACCTGAAAGACAGGAGAGCCCATGCTCCTCCTGCCAAGCCCCCACAGAGGCGAGACAGTCAGAGAGGGGAACACGTACTCTCACATTCATCATCTCACCAGTCAGACAGAGTACGGTTCTCAGCAAACGCTCTGTGGGGGCCCTGGCAGGGAGAGCACAAACCTCCCTCCACCACCCTGAGCAGCATCCTGGAGGACCGAACTCCCGACGACTCCGTCAGCCTCCCCCAAAGCGTGTCGCAGTAGATGGCCCAATTGGTGACCCCCCGCCTCCCTCAGGCTGGACCGCACAGTAAGTGGCAGATGACAAACCAGGAGAGCCAACAAATTCAGTGAAGAAAAGATGGCTCCCTCAAACAGGCCACATCCCTGGATGTGCCGACATTGTCCCTGCACACAGAGAGGACCTGCCATGCCTTGTGAGAACCGCCTGGGTAAAAAGCCGAGGTGCGCGGCCCAATGATTGTCCCGCCGCTGTACGAGGTCTGTCCATAAAGTATAGGTCCTTTTTATTTTTTCAAAAACTATATGGATTTCATCATATGTTTTACGTCAGACATGCTTGAACCCTTGTGCGCATGCGTGAGTTTTTCCACGCCTGTCGGTGACGTCATTCGTCTGTGAACTCCTTGTGGGAGGAGTCGTCCAGCCCCTCGTCGGAATTCCTTTGTCTGAGAAGTTGCTGAGAGACTGGCGCTTTGTTTGATCAAAATTTTTTCTAAACCTGTGAGACACATCGAAGTGGACATGGTTCGAAAATTAAGCTGGTTTTCGGTAAAAATTTAACAGCTGATGAGAGATTTTGAGGTGAGACTGTCGCTTTAAGGACTTTTCACGGTGCGAGACGTCGCGCAACGCTCTCAGGCAGCGGTCATCAGCCTGTTTCAAGCTTAAAACCTCCACATTTCAGGCTCTATGATCTAGGACGTCGTGAGAGAACAGAGAAGTTTCAGAAGAAGCGGTTTCAGCATTTTATCCGGATATTCCACTGTTAAAGGAGATTTTTTTAAATGAAAGACGTGCGGGCGGATTGCAGCGTCGGCTCGCAGCCGCCGCGACGCTCCACCACAGGAAAAACACCTCTGTTGAAAGCCTTAAGGACAAGTTGGAACATGTCCAGCTGTTAAACAATTTCTCATATACTCACTCCACTGAAAGCCATCAAAAGCCGCCTGGATTTTACAAATGGTTATCAACACGGAGGTGTTTTTCCTGTGCCGCCGCACCGCGTCGGCTGCGTCCCGACGCGCGGACCCGTCCGCACGTCTTTCATTAAAAAAATCTCCTTTAACAGTGGAATATCCGGATAAAATGCTGAAACCGACTTCTTCTGAAACTTCTCTGTTCTCTCACGCAGTCCTGGATCAATAGAGCCTGAAATGTGGAGGTTTTAAGCTTGAAACAGGCTGATGACGCTGCCTGAGAGCGTTGCGCGACGTCTCGCACCGTGAAAAGTCCTTAAAGCGACAGTCTCACCTCAAAATCTCTCATCAGCTGTTAAAATTTTTACCGAAAACCAGCTTAATTTTTCGAACCGTGTCCACTTCGATGTGTCTCACAGGTTTAGAAAAAATTTTGATCAGACAAAGCGCCAGTCTCTCAGCAACATCTCAGACAAAGGAATTCCGACGAGGGCTGGACGACTCCTCCCACAAGGAGTGCTCACAGACGAATGACGTCACCGACAGCGTGGAAAAACTCACGCCATGCGCACGAGGGTTCAAGCATGTCTGACGTAAAAACATATGAATGAAATCCATATAGTTTTTGAAAAAAATAAAAAGGACCTACTTTATGGACAGACCTCGTAGGAGGAACAGATGTTTGTCATACCAAGATCAGCCTCCCTCCTCAGCAGGACATGTGCTGTATCCTGCCAGCTCAATCCCGAGGTATACAACAGTCTCTGAGCAGCCTGCAACCTGAAAGTCGACACCCGAGCAGAAATGTCCAGCAAGCCCCTGTCCTCCTTCATGAAGCGGCATGTACAATACGGGAGCTCTGATCCAGTGATGGCCTGACAAGAAAAAGTCCACCAGTAACCGCTGCAACTGCTCAATAAGGCCTCGTGGTGGAGGGAGGACAGACAGTCTGTGCCACAGCGCCGAAGCGACCAAGTTATTAGGGACCAGAACCCACCACCTGTAGGACATCTGCGGCAGCAACCACTGCCATTTGGACAGTTTGACACACAGTCTTAACGCTCCCCCAACCTTAACCAAACATGAAGCCCCATTATACAATACCCCAACAAATGAAATAAACCCCTCACCAAAGCCAAACGCCCTCAAAGTGGAAAACAAAAACCTGTGATGAACCCGATCAAATGCCTTCTCCTGATCAAGTGACACAAACCCGCAAACCAAATCCCCAGAATTGCACAGATCAAACAAATCCCTCATCAAAAAAAGGTTGTCCATAATAGTTCTATCGGGCACACAATAAGACTGGTCCTTGTGAACAATAAAATCCAGGACATTTTTCAACCTGTTCGCCAGTACCTTAGAAAAATTTACAATCCGCACAGAAAAGTGCAACTGGTCTCCAATTCTGCAGCAGAGTAAGATCTCCTTTCTTAGGCAGGAGGGACAGAACAGCACAGCGACAAGACGTGGGAAAGCAGCCCGCCGCAATGCTCTCTCGCAACATCTCCAGAAGATCAGCACCAAGAAAGCCCCAGAAGTGTTTATAAAAATCCACTGGAAGTCCGTCGATCCCCGGAGCTTCCCAGATGCCATCTGCCGCACTGCCATTGTCAGTTCATCCAGCGTGATGGGGGAGTCCCAGGCCTCTCGCTCCAGGCCACCAGCTGGGGGGAGATCTCTCAGAAGGTCAGCCGCACAGGCCCCGTCACAGTCTACAACACTGTAGAGAGCGGAGTAGAAGTCCCTCGCATGTCTCCGCATCTCTGCCGAATCACTCGTCACCCATCTGTCAGGAAGGCAAAGACAGGTCATCACCTTCTGATGACCTGCCTCTACTGGTGGTTGGCTCTCACTGCGGTATTGTATCACTTCCTGTTCCGGAGCACAGCTGTGTTTTGCTGTATCTGTTAGCTGTTTAATCTGCGTAGTTAGATTGATCTAGATAACGATTTATTTCACGGTGTAATCTTCACGTGCCTTAATTAAAGCACTCTCTCTGCTGAATCACCTCTAAATTATTCACACATTATTCACTTTGTATGTTTTTAGGAATCCGCTAGCTTAGCACAGCTATTAGCTCTTAGCCGGTTTAGCATGGCGGCTTCTCCTGTCTCTCCCCCACTTTTCTGCTCTGGGTGTGAAATGTTTAGTTATTCCTCGGCCTCCTTTAGCAGTAACGGTACTTGTAATAAGGGTAGCTTGTTCGTAGCTTTGGAGGCCAGGCTGGGCGAATTGGAGACTCGGCTCCTCACCTTGGAAAATCCTACAGCTAGCCAGGCCCTTGTAGTTGGTGCGGACCAAGGTAGCTTAGCCGCCGTTAGCTGTCCCCCAGCAGATCCCGAGCAGCCGGGAAAGCAGGCCGGCTGGGTGACTGTGAGGAAGAAGCATAGTTCTAAACAGAAGCCCCCTGTACACCACCAATCTGTTCACATCTCTAACATTTTTCCCCAATCGGCGACACACCCGCCAAGGATCAAACTCTGGTTATTGGCGACTCTTTTAAGAAATGTGAAGTTAGCGACACCAGCAACCATAGTCAAATGTCTTCCGGGGGCCAGAGCAGGCGACATTGAAGGAAATTTGAAACTGCTGGCTAAGGCTAAGCGTAAATTTGGTAAGATTGTAATTCACGTCGGCAGTAATGACACCCGGTTACGCCAATCAGAGGTCACTAAAATTAATATTGAATCGATGTGTAACTTTGCAAAAACAATGTCGGACTCTGTAGTTTTCTCTGGGCCCCTCCCAATCGGACCGGGAGTGACATGTTTAGCCGCATGTTCTCCTTGAATTGTTGGCTGTCTGAGTGGTGTCCAAAAAATGAGGTGGGCTTCATAGATAATTGGCAAAGTTTCGGGGGAAAACCTGGTCTTGTTAGGAGAGACGGCATCCATCCCACTTTGGATGGAGCAGCTCTCATTTCTAGAAATCTGGCCAATTTTATTAAACCCTCCATATCGTGACTATCCAGGGTTGGGACCAGGAAGCAGAGTTGTAGTCTTACACACCTCTCTGCAGCTTCTCTCCCCCTGCCATCCCCCCAATACTCCATCCCTCTAGAGACGGTGCCTGCTCCCAGACCACCAACAACCAGTAAAAATCTATTTAAGCATAAAAATTCAAAAAGAAAAAATAATATAGCACCTTCAACTGCACCACAGACTAAAACAGTTAAATGTGGTCTATTAAACATTAGGTCTCTCTCTTCTAAGTCCTTGTTAGTAAATGATATAATAATTGATCAACATATTGATTTATTCTGCCTTACAGAAACCTGGTTACAGCAGGATGAATATGTTAGTTTAAATGAGTCAACACCCCCGAGTCACACTAACTGCCAGAATGCTCGTAGCACGGGCCGAGGCGGAGGATTAGCAGCAATCTTCCACTCCAGCTTATTAATTAATCAAAGACCCAGACAGAGCTTTAATTCATTTGAAAGCTTGACTCTTACTCTTGTCCATCCAAATTGGAAGTCCCAAAAACCAGTTTTATTTGTTATTATCTATCGTCCACCTGGTCGTTACTGTGAGTTTCTCTGTGAATTTTCAGACCATTTGTCTGACTTAGTGCTTAGCTCAGATAAGATAATTATAGTGGGCGATTTTAACATCCACATAGATGCTGAGAATGACAGCCTCAACACTGCATTTAATCTATTATTAGATTCAGTTGGCTTCACTCAAAATGTAAATGAGCCCACCCACCATTTTAACCACACTTTAGATCTTGTTCTGACATATGGCATAGAAATTGAAGACTTAACAGTATTCTCTGAAAACCCCCTGTTGTCTGATCATTTCTTAATAACATTTACATTTACTTTAATGGACTACCCACCAGTGGGGAATAAGTTTCATTACAGTAGAAGTCTTTCTGAAAGCAGTGTAACTAGTTTAAGGATATGATTCCTTCTTTGTTATGTTCTTCAATGCCATATACCAACACAGTGCAGAGTAGCCACCTAAACTCTGTGAGTGAGATAGATTATCTCGTCAATAGCTTTACATCCTCATTAAGCACAACTTTGGATGCTGTAGCTCCTCTGAAAAAGAGAGCCTTAAATCAGAAATGCTTGACTCCGTGGTATAACCCACAAACTCGCAGCTTAAAGCAGATAACCCATAAGCTGGAGAGGAAAGTGGCGTCTCACTAATTTAGAAGATCTTCATTTAGCCTGGAAAAAGAGTCTGTTGCTCTATAAAAAAAAAGCCCTCTGTAAAGCTAGGACATCTTAATACTCATCACTAATTGAAGAAAATAAGAACCCCAGGTTTCTTTTCAGCACTGTAGCCAGACTGACAAAGAGTCAGAGCTCTGTTGAGCCGAGTATTCCTTTAACTTTAACTACTAATGACTTCATGACTTTCTTTGCAAATAAAATTTTAACTATTAGAGAAAAAATTATTCATAACCATCCCAAAGACATATCTTTATGTTCGGCTGCCTTCAGTAATGCTGGTATTTGGTTAGACACTTTCTCTCCGATTGTTCTGTCAGCGTTATTTTCATTAGTTACTTCCTCCAAACCATTAACATGTCTATTAGACCCCATTCCTACCAGGCTGCTCAAGGAAGCCCTACCATTAGTTAATGCTTCGATCTTAAATATGATCAATCTATCTTTATTAGTTGGCTATGTACCACAGGCTTTTAAGGTGGCAGTAATTAAACCATTACTTAAAAAGCCATCACTTGACCCAGCTATCTTAGCTAATTATAGGCCAATCTCCATTCTCCAACCTTCCTTTACTCTCAAAAATTCTTGAAAGGGTAGTTGTAAAACAGCTAACTGATCACCTGCAGAGGAATGGTCTATTTGAAGAGTTTCAGTCAGGTTTCAGAATTCATCATAGTACAGAAACAGTATTAGTGAAGGTTACAAATGATCTTCTTATGGCCTCAGACAGTGGACTCATCTCTGTGCTTGTCCTGTTAGACCTCAGTGCAGCTTTTGATACTGTTGACCATAAAATTTTATTACAGAGATTAGAGCATGCCATAGGTATTAAAGGCACTGCGCTGCAGTGGTTTGAATCATATTTATCTAATAGATTACAATTTGTTCATGTAAATGGGGAGTCTTCTTCACAGACTAAGGTTAATTATGGAGTTCCACAAGGTTCTGTGCTAGGACCAATTTTATTCACTTTATACATGCTTCCCTTAGGCAGTATTATTAGAAAGCATTGCTTAAATTTTCATTGTTACGCAGATGATACCCAGCTTTATCTATCCATGAAGCCAGAGGACACACACCAATTAGTTAAACTGCAGAAATGTCTTTCAGACATAAAGACATGGATGACCTCTAATTTCCTGCTTTTAAATTCAGATAAAACTGAAGTTATTGTACTTGGCCCCACAAATCTTAGAAACATGGTGTCTAACCAGATCCTTACTGGGATGGCATTACCCTGACCTCCAGTAATACTGTGAGAATCTTGGAGTCATTTTTGATCAGGATATGTCCTTCAGGCACATATTAAGCAAATATGTAGGACTGCTTTTTTGCATTTGCGCAATATCTCTAAAATTTGAAAGGTCTTGTCTCAGAGTGATGCTGAAAAGCTAATTCATGCATTATTTCTTCTAGGCTGGACTATTGTAATTCATTATTATAAGGTTGTCCTAAAATTCCATGAAAAGCCTTCAGTTAATTCAAAATGCTGTAGCTAGAGTACTGACAGGGACTAGAAGGAGAGAGCATATCTCACCCATATTGGCCTCTCTTCATTGGCTCCCTGTTAATTCCAGAATAGAATTTAAAATTCTTCTTCTTACTTATAAGGTTTTGAATAATCAGGTCCATCTTATCTTAGGGACCTCATAGTACCATATCACCCCATAGAGTGCTTCGCTCTCAGACTGCAGGCTTACTTGTAGTTCCTAGGGTTTGTAAGAGTAGAATGGGAGGCAGAGCCTTCAGCTTTCAGGCTCCTCTCCTGTGGAACCAGCTCCCATTCAGATCAGGGTTGACAGACACCCTCTCTACTTTTAAGATTAGGCTTAAAACTTTCCTTTTTGCTAAAGCTTATAGTTAGGGCTGGATCAGGTGACCCTGAACCATCCCTTAGTTATGCTGCTATAGACTTAGACTGCTGGGGGGTTCCCATAATGCACTGAGTGTTTCTTTCTCTTTTTGCTCTGTATGCACCACTCTGCATTTAATCATTAGTGATTGATCTCTGCTCTCTTCCACAGCATGTCTTTTTCCTGGTTCTCTCCCTCAGCCCCAACCAGTCCCAGCAGAAGACTACCCCTCCCTGCGCCTGGTTCTGCTGGAGGTTTCTTCCTGTTAAAAGGGAGTTTTTCATTCCCACTGTCACCAAGTGCTTGCTCATAGGGGGTCGTTTTGTCCATTGGGGTTTTTCTGTAATTATTGTATGGCTTTTGCCTTACAATATAAAGCGCCTTGGGGCAACTGTTTGTTGTGATTTGGCGCTATATAAATAAAATTGATTTGATTTGATTTGATGAGAGGTCTTCTTCTCCAAATTGAAGAAGAAGGAACTGGGTGCATCCATGTCCCTGATGCTCGCAGTCATGTCCTTCTCCAGTGTTGCCATGGCTACCTTGACCCTAGCTGTGGAACAGGAAGTGTACTGTCGACACAAAATCCGAACCTGAGTTTTGCCGGCCTCCCACCACTGACTCACTGTCCCAAATGTCCCCTTCCTTCCCCTCCAGAAACCCCAAAAAGATTCAAATAAATTACAAAACGCCCTGTCATGTAAAAGCTTGGTGTTAAATTTCCAGTAAGTGTTGAACCTCTGAGTGTGTGAGTGGAATATTTCTGTGGTGATGAAATGATGATCTGAAAAACCAACTGGCTGAATCAAAATCCTGCGTAATCTGTTCCGGAATCAGTGTGACATATAAATCTGGTTAAGCCTGGCTGCAGACACCACCCCATCTGAAATCGGAACCCATGTGTACTGTCTGTCCTGTGGGTGTGTGACCCTCCATGTGTCCAATAAATCCACCTCACGTAAAAAAAAAAAACAGCCAGTGAGGAAACCAACTGCAAATGTGGGTCCTCACCAACCCGATCCAGTGACATATCTACAGTACTTAAAGTCTACAGTAATTAAAGTCACCCCCCAACACCAGTCACCAGGATCCTGCTGAACTAAAATGTCCCTCACCTGTTTGAATAACCCCACCCGCTCCGAGCCCTCGTGTGTGTAAATGTAAACACCATGGTCAACCCCTCGACCTGAGCCCTGACCAACAGAACCCGACCCTGAACAATCTCAGTGGTGGATAAAACAGTGACATCAAGTCAAGGCAAAAACAAAACTGCCACTCCAGCACTGATGTGGGAGCCATGACTCTGACAAAAAGGTCCCCTCCACCACCGAGCCCAGTCCACGTCATTATTTGTGTCAGAGTGAGTCTCCTGCAAGAACAACACATGCAACCCCTTTTGCGCAAAGAGCTCAGAGACCAAAGCCCTCCTCTGGCCGTCCCCTGCCACTGTTCATGTTCAAAGAGCCCACCTTCAGATACTGCATGTGGACTGAGTGGAGAGAGAACAGAGAGAAAGACAAACAGAGAAGAAAGAACACCCAGTGAGACACAGTCATACTCTATCTGGTGGATTTACGACCCCTGCGACCTAACCCCTGCTTGGACAGATATTCCTTACCCAAGGCAGTGATATGTTACCTGAGTCTGTACCACTTCTTCTCATCCAGTAGGTCCAAGCCAACAAGCCTCCTCAACATATCAGCGTTGACCACAGAAGGAGAGACAGAAACATCAACCGGACCGACCACAGAACCGTTAGTCACCACAGCGTCAGTCAACCCAGAATGGTCAGTTGTCAGGTGATCAGCAGTTACACTGACAGCTTCAGTCTCAGAGACACCCTGCTGTGGAGAAACGACCTATTCCTGCACGCTGGGCCCCTCCCTTGGACTAGACACCGACAGCGGGGCCCCAAGGCCAAAGGTCCCGGAACCGGACCTGGGGCCGCCGATACCGCGTTTGTGCGGACATGTGAGATGTTTCTGACCAAAGTCCCCACATTCAAAACACTTCTTGCTTCCTGCACTGGCATAAACCATGTAAAAAGAGTCTTCATGTTTGTCTCTTAAGGACACGTCCAGAGTCTGGGTCGGACAGTTCAGGAACATGAACACCTGACAACGGAAGGACTGAACGTGGTGAAGTTTCTCGCTCTCATAGCCCAGTCCGATCGTCTTAAAACTGCTGGCAAACTTCCCGAACCTCTGCAGCTCCCGACTGAGAGCCTCATTTGAAACAAACGGAGGAACCCCAGAAATAATGATTTTAGTGGACGGAGCGCAGAGAGGAGAAGCCTGCAGGTAAGAATCATTCAGATAAACCCCACTTTCAATCAGCTGAGCAGAGAAACGCTCCTCCGACAGAAAAAACACCACGGCTCTGTTCATCCTGGACGCAAACGTTAAATTCTCATGTCTGACCTGCTCACCCACAGCCAGGAGGACATCCTCCACAGACACACCAGGTCAGGGACCACCCTCACCCCGTGACGGAGCGAATGGGCCGACGGCGGCCCAGATGCCAAAACCCGCCACAAAAACCACATAAAACCACACGCAAACCAGTCAAAACAATAAAAAACTAACAAATAAACCGAAAATTAACAAAAACACCGAAAAGGAAGAAAAAAATGCCACCTCACCTGAACTGCGTCACACTCTCACCTGTGACCCTCACTCGCACTCAAACTCCCAGCATGCACCAGAGAGAGAGAGAGAGAGAGAGAGAGAGAGAGAGAGAGAGTCAGAGAGAGGGAGAGAGAGAGAGAGTCAATAAGTCAGTCAGAGAGAAAGTGAGTCAGAGAGAGAGAAAGTGAGTCAGAGAGAGAGTCAGTGAGAGAATGACTCAAGGAGAGAGTGAGTCAGAGAGAGAGAAAGTGAGTCAGAGAGAGAGAAAGTGAGTCAGAGAGAAAGAGACTCAAAGAGAGTGAGTCAATAAGTCAGTCAGAGAGAAAGTGAGTCAGAGAGAGAGAAAGTGAGTCAGAGAGAGAGTCAGTGAGAGAATGACTCAAGGAGAGAGTGAGTCAGAGAGGGAGAGAGTGAGTCAGAGAGAAAGAGAATCAAAGAGAGTGATAAATCAGTCAGAGAGAAAGTGAGTCAGAGAGAGAGAAAGTGAGTCAGAGAGAGAGAAAGTGAGTCAGAGAGAGAAAGTGAGTCAGAGAGAGAAAGTGAGAGAATGACTCAGGGAGAGAGTGAGTCAGAGAGAGAGAGAGAGAGAGAGAGTGTTCAAACCCTGTTTGTAACGGCCCCAGACTTTGAAATGCTGATGGTGACCTGAGACTTATAGATGGTGATGATGCGTACTGGAGGGGGCGTGTCCAAAACATAAACACTCTCACCTTGCTGGACCAGATGCATTTCCCCGTCTGGGCTCTTTTCCCATAATCCAAAGCAGCGGAAGCCGTGTCTGCAGTGGATCGTGCCGTTGTCCTGCACCAGCCCTCGCAGCTCATTGGCCTGTTCCTCCTGAGGCTCCGCCCACTGTTGTTGACGGACTTGGTCAGCATATGTGCACAGTGCGTCTTCAGAGTGAGAACCTGCAGAGTTATTTCACACACAATCAATATACAAAGATTGTCTGTGCGTTCATCTCGACACGTCACATTTCTTAACGGCTGATGTGACTCCAGGACACATTCAGTGACGTGGAAAAAGACTTTTTTTCCTCAGGGTAACTCGGAAACATAGAAAGTGGAAGAACTCTGTCTTCTACATTTACTCATTCTCGTCTGTCACATGCGTTCATGTTAAGAGCGAGTGAGTGAGCTGACGCGGAACAAACACAAAAGCATCGTCTCTGTTTGTTGTGTTCACTCCACTGACGTGTCCTCAGAGTTCTCCTCCAGAAAAACAAAAAACAGCACGCTCGCCATTTCACAGCCCCAACATCCACCTTCTACATCCACTTAGACCATTTCATGGGTTGCCGCCCACTCGTGCCTGTAGCTTCCTCCTAGTTCAGCACCACCCACAAGCCTGTGTGTGCATGCACGTACGTGTGTGTGTGCCTGTGTGCATGCACGTACGTGTGTGTGTGTGCCTGTGTGCAAGGGTGTATGTGTGTGTGCGCCTGTGTGTATGTATGTGCCTGTGTGCATGTGCGTACGTGTGTGTGTGCGTGTGTGCATGCGCGTACGTGTGTGTGTGCGTGTGTGCATGCGCGTACGTGTGTGTGTGCGTGTGTGCATGCGCGTACGTGTGTGTGTGCGTGTGTGCATGCGCGTACGTGTGTATGTGCCTGTGTGCATGCGCGTACGTGTGTATGTGCCTGTGTGCATACGCAGGGCTGGACTGGGGAAATTTTTCAGGCCGGGCATTTTTAACCAAGACCAGGCCACCACCAGGTATTGAAGGGGAAAAAAATTAAGCCTGCTGTGACAGTGTTTTTTTTTTTTGGTCCCTTAACCGATCAATGTGCACCAGGAGGAAATACAGTTATCATAGGCTTATCAAAAGTACGATCTATTGACAGTAGGTCAAGCAAGAAATGACTGGATGACTGGACCAATGACTGGATACAAAGGTTGAACTTTTGAAACTGCAATACACAAAAAGGCCACAAGATGGAGAAAGTTGTCTCACTACAAGCTACAAGTAACATCAAGGATTTCTTTTATTACCAATTTGTGTTGCTAATCAACTTAGAGAATGACTCTCAATTTAAAGTAAAATGTTAGGTATGTGAAATTATGCCAGGACTTGGAAAGAATAGGATTTGTTTCATCCATTTAATTTAGAGTATAAAATAAAAAGGGATGATTCACATAATAATGGAAGTTCAACAGTTAGACAGCACTTTACTTCGGACCAGAAGATCAGAATGTCTCTCTCACACACAGATGTCTGATTTATGAACAAGTTAGGTTGTTGTTCATCAATTAATAGCTGAAGTTAACCTTCCCTTACCGTCATGACCGTAGTGGTCCCCGCCTCGTCCACCTGTTGAACTTCTTCTCCACCACTTGCTGAGGCTGCCGCAGATGTGGATGCTCCGCGTCCACGCGAAGCAAACGTCTGTTATTTTAAGACATTTTGCAGCATCTGCCTGAAGGGCTACTCTCTTCTGATCCCTGGCTCTTTCAGTGCCACCTTTCCTCTTCTTGCCACCATCCATATCGCTCGTTATCGCTCTGTCTGGCACTGGTGCACCGTGTAGCCCAACCGAGGCCCGAGATGGAGGGGTAATTGGCCTGCCCCTCACCTCATTGGTCCAGGCCACAATCAATCATGACTAAAGGGCAGATCTACCAGTTTATGCACCAATAGGAGGGTTTATATACCGGTATCCACCTATAGCGTTATGTTTTAAATTATTATTATATTATATATTATACTTCGTAAAAAAAAAAAAATCTGCAGGCCAGTAGGCCATCAGGCCAGCGGGCAAATGCCCGGTGTGCAATACTATCAGTCCAGCGGTGTGCATACACGTATGTGTGTATGTGCCTCTGTGCATGTGCGTACGTGTGTATGTGCCCGTGTGCATGTGCGTACGTGTGTATGTGCCCGTGTGCATGTGCGTACGTGTGTATGTGCCCGTGTGCATGCGAGTAGGTATGTATGTGTATGCATGCGTGTATGTGTATCTATGTGCGTGTGTGAGCATGTGGTGTCTGTGCGTGAGTGTTGGAGCCACAGCTGTTTAGTCTAAAGTCGCCATCAACAATCACAGGAAGGTCAAATGTCAACGAGCGTCTTATCGACCTGACCAGCACAAAAACACTGAGGTGCCACAGACGGTGTTGTTCCACAGTCAGGATGTGATGTCAGAAAAACCCCAAACCACTGCATGATGGGAAATGGTGTTCTTATCAAACTGATCCTGAGGAATGAAGATTGGAAGCAGCGTCTGTGTGTGTGTGTGTGTAACTGACCTTTCACCGCAGGAAGGAGTACGATGAACAGACACACTGTCAGCACTGACGAGGCTCCGCCCACAGCCACCATGTCTGAGCAGTGTCAGAGGTTCGAGTCCCTGCAGCCTCACTGAAATTGTGGCATCACAGATCTTGGATCAGGTTCTCTTGAAGAAACATCTGTGAAAAAGCAGCAGATGAACTTCAGCTGCATCATTATGGGTACGAAGAGGAACCACAGACAAATCGGACGCTGGAAGACTGATGCTTCTTCCTGTTTAAAACAAAACAAAAAACACAAATTTTTCCTCACCACTTGGTCATGGGGAAGATTGAGACCAGGCGTCACCACCCAACTCCTGGAGATTATCTGACCTGCATGTTTTCCAACTCTCCCAGCTCCACCCACTGCTAATTAACTGAGGCAGCCAATCAAGAGCTGAAAAACATCAGTGACCTGTCCAGGAAAGAAACTTTGCTGAATGCAATGATGTGTGAAAAGAACCTGGGCTACGTATAGTACATAGAGCTGGGCTACCAGGAAGTGACCCGGGTGACAGTACGTAGACCTGGGCTACCAGGCAGTGACCCGGGTGACAGTACGTAGACCTGGGCTACCAGGAAGTGACCTGGACTACCAGGAAGTGACCCGGGTGACAGTACGTAGACCTGGGCTACCAGGAAGTGACGCGGGTGACAGTACGTAGACCTGGGCTACCAGGAAGTGATCCGGGTGACAGTACGTAGACCTGGGCTACCAGGAAGTGATCCGGGTGACAGTACGTAGACCTGGGCTACCAGGAAGTGACGCGGGTGACAGTACGTAGACCTGGGCTACCAGGCAGTGACCCGGGTGACAGTACGTAGACCTGGGCTACCAGGAAGTGACCCGGGTGACAGTACGTAGACCTGGGCTACCAGGAAGTGACCCGGGTGACAGTACGTAGACCTGGGCTACCAGGAAGTGACCCGGGTGACAGTACGTAGACCTGGGCTACCAGGAAGTGACCCGGGTGACAGTACGTAGACCTGGGCTACCAGGAAGTGACCCGGGTGACAGTACGTAGACCTGGGCTACCAGGAAGTGACCCGGGTGACAGTACGTAGACCTGGGCTACCAGGAAGTGACCTGGGTGACAGTACGTAGACCTGGGCTGGACTGGTGTCCTGTCCAGGGCGAGTCAGAAACTCTCATCTGGTTCACGGTACAGAACCCATGGATAAGCATAAGCAAACTTCTTTTCTCTCTTCATGACGTCACAGAAATATGAGACGAGTAAGAATTCTGCCCCCTGGTGGTCAGCGCTCTCAGAGCGGGTTTCCAGTTTAAATATGATTTTTTTTTCCCCTCTCCTGACCTTTGATTGGTCCTTGTTTATGAAACAAGATCCGGTGACCTCAGTGACCCCTGTCCAGAAATGTGGTTTAACCTCCAGATCCATTTCTGAGCCAAACCTAAAACATGTTTAATCCGCACACCGACAGAAATCTGCATCATTGCGGAATAAAGAAACTGAAAACCACCGAACCGGTCGGACGGTGTGACGCGGGCGGTGAGGTCACAGTGTCGGTATGGTCATGTATGATCCCGGTCCGCAGGTAACTATGGAAACCGTCAGGGAGTGGCAGCAGCCTTCATACCGGTCAGGATGAATCCTGGCGGGTCCGCAGGAGTCCAAACCAGGTCTGATCCGGATCCTAAGTCGTCCTCAGGACGATCCGGCGCAGAATGCGGAGCAAAATAAGAAATGCGCAGTAATGAACCTGCGCTCCGCTTTTCTGCAGACAGTCAAACTAACAATGCTTCCGGATAAGACTTTCAAAATAAAGCCCTACGTTTGGAACGCCTTTAGATGGCCAGAAAAATAGGCACACCAATTCACTGTAAAACAGACCAAAGGTCGTATAATAAAACAGTTAAAATCAATAATTACAGCGTGCAACTCTGAGCTGGAAACCAAAACAAGTAGCGCCACCTAGCGAACGGTTCCTCCCACACGTTATACTTGAGCAAACTATATATATATATATATATATATATATATATATATATATATATATATATATATATATATATATATGTATGTGTGTGTGTATAAATGATCTGCACAAAGGAAGAATATTTGACATTTGTTTATA
This sequence comes from Thalassophryne amazonica, assembly GCF_902500255.1. Classification (NCBI taxonomy): domain Eukaryota; kingdom Metazoa; phylum Chordata; class Actinopteri; order Batrachoidiformes; family Batrachoididae; genus Thalassophryne; species Thalassophryne amazonica. Next base: position 3,526,246 of record NC_047116.1, on the reverse strand, counting down.
GCACATTAATAAAAGTGAACCTGCACTAATTTGAACAAAAACGTTAAACAGTGTTGATCTACGATACACCTCAAAGTTAATTCTGAACTGCTGTGATGCAAAATAGTGATAAATCTGGATTTTATTTTGAAATGCGGTCTGCTGTGGAAGCAGTGCTGATGGGAAATGTAGTCTGTCCAGCAGAGACTGGCACAGTCTGTCTGTCTGGCACTCACGAGGCCGCCCTCTGCTGGCTAATTTCTGCCACTACAAAAACCAGCCTGTTCAGATACCAAAAAGGTCTTTGGTTCAAGGCATCTCCTCCAGCAGGACCCGATGGATCACTGGATCTACATCACACAGACTCAGTAATCCAGTATCAGTATAGATTCAGTATCGAAGTACTGTATTTAAATAACTTTTTTCTTTGGTCAAGACGTAGTTGATAAAAGGAACTGCTTCCTCCTAAGTGAACCGGTTCACGAACCTTCATTAAGGATTTCCCAACTTGCATGTCCACCATGTAGACCACAAAGTCCAAAAAGTGAGCTAAAAGAGGAGGTGATGGTCTAGTGGTTAAGTGTTGGGCTTCAGACCTGAGGATCCTCGGTTCAAACCACAGTCTGACCAGACAATCACTATACGGCCCCTTGGGAAAGGTCTTTCATCCTCAAGTTGCTCCAGGTGTGAAGCGAGTGCATTGCATGGCATTACCCTGACATCGGGGTGTGCGTCTGTGTGAATGTGAGGCATCACTGTAAAGTGCTTTGAGCTTCTGCTATAGATAGAAAAGCGATCTATAGATGCAGTCTATTTACCATTTAAGAGTCTCCAAGAACAATATGGACATAATCCTCCTGATATCAAACCCAACAACAGACTTGATGGAGAAACAGATTCACTTCAGACCCGAGAAGATGTAAGGTCCAAAACACGTCCATATGCTGTCTTTACATCTTTTCAGAGATGATCCATGTCTGGAGAGGTGTACCATTTTAATCAATGAGGGGAAGGAGTGGCCTAAACAACCAAAGGGTCATGGGTTCAATCACCCAAACAAAATGTGTGAAGGGAAGGTGAAAAGCACAGACCTCACTCTATGAGTTACCACTGCTGTAGTGTCCTTGGACAGGGATGGTCCCAGTGGGCAGTTGAGCGTCGTGTACAGCAGCATGCTAGCATCAGCATCATCAGGAAAGACCCAGTATTGTGTTGCTCCTTTTAGACAGAGGAACCAAGTTCTGGATGAGATTTAGACCCTTAATCCAGTCTGAGCTGAACCCAAACATCTGTGTTTTCAGTGACGCTTCAGAGCTTCACTCAGAGGACACACCAGCTACACCTGCCTGGACCCTGTTTTCATCCAGGGCGGTCTTAATTTTTGGTGGCACAGATTCAAAAAGGTGCAGGAGATAATCTGAGATCTTGGTCCGTATTGGCATGATGACTTCACAGTTTCACACGGGCCAAAGCTTCAGAAATCCAGACTCAGACCAGGAAACTGTTTTCTGATCCTTCCACTGTCCAGCTTTGCTGAGCTCGTGTCCCCTGTTGCCTCAAGTTTCCTGTTCTTAGGTGACAGGAAATGGCACCAGGAGTGGTTGTCTACATGTTGTTGATCCTCTGCAGACTTTGGTTGAAACCAGTGGTTTCTTGAGTTCTTGGTTCCTTCCTATTTGCTGGAACCAGTCCATCCCACCTTGTCTGAAGTATTGCCATCAATGAACCACCTCCTGGATGGTTCGTCTTCAGACCTTCCTCTGTGGACTCCACAGGTTCCTGAAGTTCAAACCAAACATTAAACTGAAGGAACTTGATTTATCTCTGAACTTGGTGTTTCAGATCCACCATTTGTCCGACCGCGTCCAAAGTCAGGTCATGTTCCTTCATTCTGACGTTTGAGCTTCAGTGGATCCTCTTCACTGCGTCTGATTGGCTGATGATCATCGCTTTAATGAGCAGCTGACCAGGAGTACCTAATAAACTGGCTTTGCTTGAAAAAAAGTTTTTTTTTTTAATTACCTAAATTTTATTAAAATCTGATTATAGCATTCAAAGTTTAAGACTTTAATTTGGACATCTGGATTTTTAAACTTTACGTCACAAAGGATGTGATGCCTCCCAGCAGAAATACAAAAACAAACAAAAACAAAAAACCCAAAACAAACAAACAAAAAAACCTTCAATTACTTCAAAATCTCAAGTTGCGTCAGGAAGGACATCCAGTGTTAAACTTGTGCCAAATCCCAATCCAAACTGGATCCTGAACCACAAATGAACAGGACTAGTCAAAAGACAACTTGAATCACTTCAAACATACTTTGGTTTATTGAACTTCATGTAGTTGACCTCTGACCTTCCACATGAGCTGGACTCTGCTCAGACTGAAGGATCATGGGAAATGTAGTGAGTCACAAAATGAAAATATAAATATGGATACAAAAATAATACTGTAAAAAATAAAGTAAAAAAAAATCTTGAAGTTACAAATGAATTCGTCTGATTTTAAATAGTCTCAAATATGTAATTGTTTAATCAGTAAAGAGTAAAATTCTGAATTAAAAACTGATGACCAAAAAGACCCAAAACATTGTTTCACTTTCAAGAAAAAAAAAAAAGCTCAACATTTTTTACTCATATTAAAATACATTTGAATATTTAAATATCTATATCAGTTGGTTAAATTGCTGTTTTACATCAGTGCAAGCTGAAATCAGTTACTGAGGGTTACAGCGACACCTGGTGCACGGAGGTGAACTAATTAATTAAAATAACTAAAGGAGCCTTGTGACTTAACATTTAGAGCAAAGTTCAGTGAATTTATATTTTTCTTCACGGGGACGTCAGTGACGTTTTCACACATTTAAACGATACAAAGTCGAATCATCGTATAAACATTTTAATTTTATATTATTTTACTGGTGGAATGTTCCCAATTAGCACGTAGCTAACACCTTTGTAAATTAATCTGTTCTGTTCTTATTGTATCATCCAGATGCTAACCAGTTTTATTGATCATGAAAACAGTTGTTACCTGCAGTGCTATTGTTAGCTTTCAGATGCTGTTCCTTTAGTCCAAGTGTGTAAAGTACATGTGGGTTCTGAGGGTTTGATTAGTAACTGTTTAAAAGCTGCCATGAGTGCAGCACTGAAATTATTTCCCACAATGCAAAACTGCAAACTGTCCTTTAACTTCTACAGGATTATCACTGACTGAGGACCATCGTAAGCTCTGCCTCCCGTAAACTCCGGTCCAATCGCTGCGTCTCAGACTCCAGGACGGATGCGAGCGGCCGTCTGGTGACGACAGCCAGTGAGTCTGTGAGGTCATCGTGCAACATGAAGAAGTGTTGACTGTTTTTGGAGGACTGTTTGATGAACTGCGCCCTCTGCTGGTACTCCAGATCCAGACACAAACGGAGGGAGCGGACCTGAGGGGGAGGAGTTAGCACCGTTAGTCTGACGCCTCAGAAATGAACACATTTCCTCTTTGTGGCCGTCACCTGGTCCTCCAGATCTCTCACTCTTCCCTTCAGATGTTGTTCTTCTGTGGTGCTGGAGGACTGCTCTGCACACAGACAGACAGCTGCGCATTGAGGTGCTGACGCCGCGTTCCTCTTTCTGCACAAGTCACCACTGGTCGAAAATTTGATGCTGTCAATCACAGAAAGCCGCTGCTGGATTTGTGACCTCTCGTCTTCCATCTGCAAACAAGCAAACAATAAACCAACAACTGTGAGCAGCGTGCGCTGGGCTACATTACATTTGACAAAGTTGGACAAAGGATCAGTGATGGTAAGTCCTCGTGGAACATGTTCCTGAAAAAATGAGCTGAAAATGTTGAAGTGAGGATAACGATCATTAAGAGGAAGAGCGCCCCCCTGTGAAGCGCTTACTTAACTTCAGTGATTTATCTTTAAAACAATCACATCAGGAGTTTTACATGTTTTGCTTTTCCTGTACGCAACATGAAAACAAAACAGCGCTGTTTTGTTTCATGCTGCGCGTCTCTGTCCGCGCGTGTACCCTCTTTCGGCGCGTCTCTGTCCGCGCGTTGTACCTCTTTCGGCGCGTCTCTGTACGAGCGCTTGTGTACCTCCTTTTCGGCGCGTCTCTGTCCGCGCGTGTTACCTCTTTTCGGCGCGTCTATGTCCGAGAGTGTGTACCTCTTTCGGCGCGTCTCTGTCCGCGCGGTAACTCTTTCGGCGCGTCTCTGTCTGTGTGTGTACCTCTTTCGGCGCGTCTCTGTCTGGTGTGTACCTCTGTACTGTGTGTGTACCTCTTTCGGGCTGTCTCTGTCGGTGTGTGTACCTCTTTCGGTGTGTCTCTGTCTGTGTGTGTACCTCTTTCGGTGTTGTCTCTGTCTGTGTGTTGTACCTCTGTCTGTGTGTGTACCTCTTTCAGTGTGCTCTGTCAGTTGTGCCCATTCCCCTGTACCTCTTTCGGTGTGTCTCTGTCCCGTGTGCTGTACCTCTTTTCGGTGTGTCTATTGTCCTGGTTGTGGTGTACCTCTTTCCCAGTGTTGTCTCTGTCTGTGTGTGTACCTCTGTCTGTGTGTACCTCTTTCAGTGGTCTCTGTCTGTGTGTGTAACCTCTGTCTGGGTTGTACCTCTTTCAGTGTGTCTCTGTCCGAGTGTGTACCTCTTTCAGTGTGTCATGTCCGGTGTGTAACCTCTTTCGTGTGTGTCTCTTGTCCGTGTCGTGTACCTCTTTCGGTGTGTCTCTGTCCGTGGTGTGACTCTTTCGGTCGTGTCTCTGGTCTGTTTGTGTGTACCTCTTTCAGGTGTGTACTCTGTCTGTGTGTGTACCTCTTTCAGTGTGTCTCTGTTCTGTTGTGTGTACCTCTTTCAAGTGTGTCTCTGTCTTGCTTGTGGTAACTCTGTCTGTGTGGTTGTACCCCTCTTTCCGTGTGTCTCTGTCCGAGTGGTGTACCTCTTTCAGTGTGTCTCTGTCTTGTGTGTGTCCCTCTTTCAGTGTTAGTCTCTGTCCGTTGTGTGTACCTCTTTCGGTGTGTCTCTGTCAGTGCTTTGCTGACCTCTTTCGGTGTGCTCTCTGTCCGTTTGTGTTACCTCTTTACATTGTGTCTCTGTACTGTGTGTGTACCTCTGTCTGTGTGTGTACCTCTTTCAGTGTGTCTCTGTCTGTGTGTGTACCTCTGTCTGTGTGTGTACCTCTTTCAGTGTGTCTCTGTCCGCGTGTGTACCTCTTTCAGTGTGTCTCTGTCCGTGTGTGTACCTCTTTCGGTGTGTCTCTGTCTGTGTGTGTACCTCTTTCAGTGTGTCTCTGTCTGTGTGTGTACCTCTTTCGGTGTGTCTCTGTCTGTGTGTGTACCTCTTTCAGTGTGTCTCTCAGTGTGTTTCTCTCTCTCTTCAATTGCTCCTTCTGTTTTTCCAGTTGGGAGATTTTCTTCTTCAGTCTTTTCTGCTGCAATTCCAGTTGAGCCACCAAGTAGTGCAGCGCAGCTAGCCGCTCCTCCACAGTCTGCACAGACAAGTCAAACAAGAGTATCATTTTATATATATATATATACATACACATACACATATATATATACACACATATATACACACACACACACACACAGTAGTGTTCAGAATAATAGTAGTGCTATGTGACTAAAAAGATTAATCCAGGTTTTGAGTATATTTCTTATTGTTACATGGGAAACAAGGTACCAGTAGATTCAGTAGATTCTCACAAATCCAACAAGACCAAGCATTCATGATATTCACACTCTTAAGGCTATGAAATTGGGCTATTAGTAAAAAAAAAAGTAGAAAAGGGGGTGTTCACAATAATAGTAGCATCTGCTGTTGACGCTACAAACTCAAAACTATTATGTTCAAACTGCTTTTTTATCAATCCTGTGAATCACTAAACTAGTATTTAGATGTATAACCACAGTTTTTCATGATTTCTTCACATCTGCGAGGCATTAATTTTGTTGGTTTGGAACCAAGATTTTGCTGGTTTACTAGTGTGCTTGGGGTCACTGTCTTGTTGAAACACCCATTTCAAGGGCATGTCCTCTTCAGCATAAGGCAACATGACCTCTTCAAGTATTTTGACATATCCAAACTGATCCATGATACCTGGTATGTGATATATAGGCCCAACACCATAGTAGGAGAAACATGCCCATATCATGATGCTTGCACCACCATGCTTCACTGTCTTCACTGTGAACTGTGGCTTGAATTCAGAGTTTGGGGGTCGTCTCACAAACTGTCTGTGGCCCTTGGACCCAAAAAGAACATCAGTCCACAAAATATTCCTCCATTTCTCTTTAGGCCAGTTGATGTGTTCTTTGGCAAATTGTAACCTCTTCTGCACATCTTTTATTTAACAGAGGGACTTTGCGGGGGATTCTTGCAAATAAATTAGCTTCACACAGGCGTCTTCTAACTGTCACAGCACTTACAGGTAACTCCAGACTGTCTTTGATCATCCTGGAGCTGATCAATGGGTGAGCCTTTGCCATTCTGGTTATTATTCTATCCATTTTGATGGTTGTTTTCCGTTTTCTTCCACGCGTCTCTGGTTTTTTGTCCATTTTAAAGCATTGGAGATCATTGTAGATGAACAGCCTATAATTTTTTTGTACCTGTGTATAAGTTTTCCCCTCTCCAATCAACTTTTTAATCAAACTATGCTGTTCTTCTGAACAATGTCTTGAACGTCCCATTTTCCTCAGGCTTTCAAAGAGAAAAGCATGTTCAACAGGTGCTGGCTTCATCCTTAAATAGGGGACACCTGATTCACACCTGTTTGTTCCACAAAACTGACAAACTCACTGACTGAATGCCACACTACTATTATTGTGAACACTAATGTGTACACACACACACACACACACACACACACACACACACACACACACACACACACACACACACACACACACACACACACACACACACACACACACACACACACATATCTCCTTTATTTCACCAGATAAAAAGCCCATTGAGGTCTCGACCTCTTTTACCAGGTCACCCTGGTCAAGAAAAGGCAGCAGCACACGTCATAATAGACAGTTTATCATCATCATAAGAACATTAAAAACAAAATAAAATACAAGCAATTTACAGATAAAACAACCAGCTTGGTCATTATAACAATATACGAGGACCATTTAAAATGTAAAAACACAGGCACTGTGTAAAAGAACTCCATTCTCTCTTAAAACAGAGCAGAAACCGTTCAAAGAAATCAACCCGGACAGTTTCAGTTCAGATTGGAGAACATTCCAGTAAGAGGAAGCAGGGAAACCAAAAGCTTTCTTTCCCGTTTCAGTGCGAACATGAGGTAGACTGAAACATAACATGTCACTGGAGCGCAAAGTGTAACAGCTTTCAGATCTCTGAAGTAAACTGGATAAAGAGACCAGTACCTGTCCAATAAGAGTTTTGTAAACCACGATCATTCAGTGTGTACAACACCTGGCAGACAAAGAGGGCACACCCACACCTGGCAGACAATTCACAGTGGTGGGTGAGGCGGCTACAACCAGTGATGAATCTCAGGGCACAGTGATACAGCAGGGTCAGGGACAACCGGATGAAGCTCACCCATACACGACATCACCGTAGTCCAGTTAGGACAAGAAGGCCACAGTTATCAGGAGCATGTGAGCTCTGGAGTAAAAACATGAGACATTTCTATTCACCTTATTCAGGAAGTCAGGGTGGGCGGCTCCATTTTGGCAAGCAACTTCCGGTTTGTCACTGCGTCAATGATTATCTACGTGGGAACACAGTACATTAAAAGGGTCCGAACATGAACAGCATTAATTGTTCAGTTTGTAGGTGCCACACCAACTGGAGGAAGAGGAAACTATCACTTTCAGAATGATGTTTTGAACATGGAATGCAGAGATCTGAGTGTTGTGGTCCAGTATTTAACTTGTTCCCTCCTCCACTGAAAGACGAGGATCTCAGGTGCTCGCTAAAGGCGCTGAATTAGAAAAATCCACCCAAATGTCCCTGTCTGTTCTTTTCATTTTATAGAGAAAAAAACCCCACACCACTGGATCTTTACCCAGAGAAATTATTGGACTATAACGCTCTGTTGAAGAAGCCACGGCAGATGCTAGTGAGACAAACGGGTAAGCTGTGTTTGTAGTGTTACCTGCTATCTTATTTACTCATTCTCTGGCGTTTGATACAACCAAACACTGCATGAAATAACACCATACGTATATTAACGTTACATAATCTTGGCATTACGGCGGTACTACTTGTCGGGTAGTATTTTAACGTGACTGTGCTTTTATACGAGCTTCAGTGGCGCTGTGTGGTGTGAAGCTCAAAGTTCCTCATAGCGAAACTGTCCACGCTGAGTGACAACACAAAGTACCGTATTTTCCGGACTATAAGTCGCACTTTTTTACATGTTTTGGCCGGGGGTGCGACCTATACTCCGGTGCGACTTATAAATGAAAAATATACCGGTAGGATCTCAATTAATTTACTGTAACAAAACAATTTTACGTGACAGAGTCGATCTATGTTTTAAAATGGCCACCGGAAAAGGAAATGCAATGCATCATGGGCACTGTAGTATGACGACCATCCTATAGTTCACGCTGGTCGCGATAACCAATCAGAGAACAGAACTTTGGACGCGTATTCCTCACCTCACCCACAGCGTGTGAAGCTGACGAACACGGTGCTTGCTGTTATTCCGGCATGGCGAACAGAACAGCTTCAACCCTTGGATATCAGTGTGAGCAGAGTGTTTAAGTTGACGCTGAGAGCTGCGTGGGAGCATTGGGTGAGCGACGGCGGAGGATTAGCGTGTGCACTTGGAAGGAGCTGGCGTCGATGATTGTGAAAAGCGTTTGAAGCAGACGAACATGGTGTTTATTCCGGGACGGCTAACAAGACAGCTTCAACCCTTGGATATCAGTGTGAGCAGAGTTGACGCTGAGAGCTGCATGGGAGCACTGAGCGACGGCGGAGGATTAGCGTCTGCACTTGGAAGGAGCTGGATCGACAACGCTGGGTGGTCATGAGCTGCACAGGTAGGCGCTGCATGGTTCGGCTCGCAATGTGGTCCGCAAAATACAAACATATCCGTAGGTAAAATGCAGCTCACGAGAGGGCACTCGAGGCTTGTGTGACTGTTCCTGCGACTTCTGACTACCATAGAAAAATAAAAATTTTAACGTTACTGATAACATAAGACAACGGAGAAGGCCCGAAAAAATGCCACCAAAAAGAAAATCATACTCTGCAGATTACAAGTTGCGACTGGTGAAATATGCATCCGAAAACGGTAGCCGTCACAATATTATCATCTGAACTTTTCATGTTAACATACCTGTATGTCCATGGGACTTATAGTCCAGTGGACCTTATTTATGGTTTATTTTTCTTTATAATGGATAAAGTGGCTGGTGCGACTTATACTCCGGTGCGACTTATTTATGGTTTATTTTTCTTTATAATGGATAAAGTGGCTGGTGCGACTTATACTCCGGTGCGACTTATAGTCCGGAAAATACGGTAGTTAAAAATAATCGAGGGCCACTTTTTCATGTCATCTTCCCGCTCTGTTCTGACCCGTGGGTGAGCCAAAGTTGATCCCTTTGAGCTTTTCAAAAAGGTTATTGTTTCTAGCCATGTAATATCTTCTGTTGTTCTATATTGAAAACACCGCTCACCGGAAGTCCTAATCCAAAACGGAAATGCCTCTGCTGTAAAAGTGGGCGGGGCTGAATAAGGTGAATAAAGGAAGCCGAGCTTCACCCTTAATTTGGAAGAGAGCTCCGTGTCAATAGTTAATCCCAAATAATTCTCCAACAGATGACTTTGAAAAACAAAACAAAACAAAAAAAAAACATTATTTTGGATTTTTTAGCATCCAGGACCAGTTTGCATTTCTCCAGACTGTAGTGAAAATCTTCCAGATGCTGAGGAAATCTTACAAATGCCCATGTTTCATAATGCTCCATAAAGGCTTATGCTTCATTTTCCTCCTTTCCCTCATATAAAAATGACAGCTAAACGGAGGTTTGTCTACGTGAAACAATCTTGCATGCTCAGCCAAGACGAAATGTTCCAGTCACAGAATATTCCCTTCTGATAATTTGCCGACAGTAGTTATATCTCAGACGCAGCTGTGAACCATGTTTAGTTTTGCTTCCAACTCTTTACAATCTTGTGAAATTGCTAACACTATGCTTCTCAGAGCTCAGTGTCTGTAACCACACCCCTGGAGCAAGTTATGCTCCTAGAGCTTAAACGTGCTGACCGGGGGGAGCAGCCTTGCCTTCACCCACCCGCAGACCTTCGTATTCTGTGGGACCGGTGGGGGACTTCAGGTTTAAATAAATTACAAAAGACCATCGGAAGACTTATAGTGTTGATTTCACCGTGTTCAACGGGATAGGGAACATGTTCATCTACAACAAGACAGTACTGCACCACATTAAAAGCTGACTGCAAGAATTCAAATGTCACTGAGTTTGAACAACAATAGATTACAGTGTCATCTGCATAAAGATGACAGAAGGCATTTGATAGGTTTGCACACAGATCAGTAGTATGAATTGTAAAAAAAAAAAAAGGACCTAAAACTGAACCTTGAGGAACACCTTTTGTGACCTCAAGGAAGGTGGAACTAACACCAGCCATCTGAACGTACTGTGTCCTACTTGCAAGGCTGCAAGCAACTGAATTTTTGACTGAACATTTTCTGTGACTGGACGGCCAAGCACTGCAGGCGCATGGTCTCTAGGGAGGTCAGGGGCATTTTGCAAGATGGTGCAATTTGGTGCATTCTGAGAGTTTTTCTTGGTTTAACACACAGTGGTATTTACCTCTTATACTGGGACAAAATATGATTCAAGTCTTGATTTCATTACAATTTACTGACTATCTTGTATGCAGCATCTGTCAGAAGTTTCCACAAATGGACTGACTGTCTGCATAAACTGACTAATTCTGCTTGCATTCTACATTCATCAAATTCTAAGTGTGAAGCATGAGCTACGTCTTACTACATAAATACTATTTTCCTCCAACTCTTAAAGCTTGACCAAATTTTAATCACCTCACCACACCAATATGAACCTTCGAAAAGACCATCACCACATCAATACCATGTAATACTGCCAAATATCACCACCAGAGCAAATGAATTCTAAATCAAGCGTTGTGAAATGCCATCACCAGAATGCAGCACTTTCACCAGTTGTAATATAACTGGACTCTCTGGTGACGGTGGCAGAGAAGGAACTGCAGATGCAAATTAGCCTAAGGCTAACTCTGGTGCGATGCATCAATTGGTAACATTTATGTTTTAATTGCACATGGTCCCTTTTAAATAAATTGAAACTGAAATTGAATTGAACACTGGACAAACTGCTGGACATTATGGACGATGCCAGTCAGCCTCTACACACAGTCATCGAAAACCAGAGGAGCATCTTCAGCCACAGACTGCTCCTTCCCAAGTGCAGGACCAACAGACTGAAAAACTCCTTTGTCCCTCAGGCCATCAGACTGTACAACTCCTCACTCAGAGGGAGGAGGAGTAACAGGAAGACAGAGGACAGGAAGGAGAGCAACAGAAGTAGCCAGTAAACTGTTTTTACTTTCACTTTTGATTTGTGCTTCTTACCCCGTGTGCTGCTATACAATGCTGCTGGAACCTCAGTTTCCCTAAGGGAGTCTTCCCAAGGGATCAATAAAGTTCTATCTAATCTATAAATCTAATCTATACTGAGTCTTTCAGTTTTTATCAGAGATTGTTGTACAGTTATATTTTCTTGGGTGGTTTTGTCTTTGTTATCTCTGCACTGATAACTTCTTCAGACAGATTGTTCCATGCCTCTGTGGTTTGTAAAAAGCTAAAAAGATTTTTAAAAAGGCCAATAAAAAACCATGCTGATAAATCAGACTGGTCATATGAAAACCCTTAAAACCCAGGTAAACCCCCAAAGTTAAACCCTAAAAACAGAGTTAAAATAACCAAGACTGAGAGTAAAATAAACATGGCTGTGTGCTTGGATCATCATCGGTTCATTTCTCTTGCTGCAGCAGACACATCGCTCATGTTCATGTCTGCTCTCAGAGCTGGGAACCCGTGGCTGGTTCTCAGACCCGTCTGCAGCAAGCGTCATCCCTGGAAGTCTCCTTCCCGGAACAGAGAGCATTGTGCTGGACTGATACCTGCCTCCCAAACTGGAAGCAAAGTACCTCAGGTTCCTGCAGCTTCACCTGCCTTCAGCTGTTTCATCGTCTGTCCAGGTTACTGACAGAGGTTCAAATCCAGGTCCGTGTCCCTGCCTGGCCTCAGTCCACCCAGCTGGACATGGGTCCTGGTCTGGTCTGGGGAAGCACAGTAACTTGTTTTGGACTGTTGTCCTGTCCAGGGGGAGTGTCTGAGGTCCACTGGGCCTCAGCGTCTGTTGGACTTTGGACTGTGTGTGATTTTAATCCCGGAACAGTTTTCTGGATATAATCCGTCAAACAGACCTGAAATAATTTAAATCTTTTCTCACCTCTTTGCTCCTCTCCCTCATCTTCTGCTCCTCTGACACGGCCTCCCCGGCCCCAACGTCCCCGAGCTCAATCTTCACCTCTTTCTCCTCCCTCTGGTCCTTCAGCCTCTGGATTTCTCGTAAAGCCTCTTTAAGCTTTTCTTCCATCTTCACCTCCTCCTCTTCTCTTTTCTTTACTTCCTTCTCAGTCTCCTCCACTCGACTCCGCCACCACTCCTCCTCCTCCCGCCTCTCTCGCTCCACCTGCTCTTTCTCCGCCAGCATCTGTTTCCTCCTCTTCTCCAGGGCTTTGGATCTGGCTCGCAGGCTCTCCATTTCTCTTTTCTCCTTTTCCAGCTCCTCCCTCTCTTGTTGCACCTCCTGTTTGCTCCTCTGTGCTCCCTCTTTCTGCTCCTCCAGAGTGCTCCTCAAACGCTCCTCCTCTGCCTGACTCTCCTGTAGATGACACAAACCTGACATTCTTACACATTCACAGTGAGTTCTTTCAATCAGAGCTCAGCTCCTCCTGTCTTCAGGACTCATGTTGTCTCTGCTGCTGAGGAGGAGTCTCCTGTCCCGCTCAGTGCCACTCCCTGAGTATTTCACTGAAAACTCACCAGATTAAAGGACTACCTCAGTCAATAAATCTTTTAAACTGACAGTGCATGCACAGAAGACACAGGTGAGAGAAGCCACCAAGACACCAGGACAACGCTGAAGGAGTCACAAGCTTCACTGGCTGTGATTGTTAAGACATTTAACTGAAATCACAGGCTCATGATTGAATCAAACAGAAAGACCTTGTTAAAAAGAATCTAAACTATCATCTGCAGTCTCGAGGGTGAGGGACACGGGCAACACCAAAGTCTAGTGAAGAGACAATGGGAGACCTCCAACTCTCATTCAGCCCATATTCTTCTTTTCCAGCCAGCCTGCCCCCTGGTGGGCAGATTTAGTTTAGTTCTTTGTGCAGCCCTCAGTGCCAGTGGCTTTGCCTACTTTACCTGAAGTTTTGTCCATTTTCACATTTTCTGTGGTGTTTCTCTGAATGACATTAATGATAAGTGTCTGTAACAGTGATCCTCGCGTTTCCATGGTGATCTCATCCCCTGAAGAATGAAGGCTGACACACGTGGGCTCCATGAATCAAACTGAAGGTCAATTTTTATTCACACATCATTTACACAACTGACTGACATCTTGTAAAATATTTGACAGATTAATTGATGATGAAATTAAGAATCTTCACAAGTAAAACCGAAAAAACTTTCAAAAGTGTACTTCACAGGTGATTGATACCTCCACAAAGTCCAAAAAACCCTGATATTTCAGCTGGTCAGCAGGCGGCGCTGTGACTTACCCGCAGGAGTAGTTTCAACTGAATTATCTCCTCCAGTCCAAACCTAAGCTCTCCCCAGATCTGCTGCTTCTCCTTCATCTCCTCCATCACTCGCTCCCTGCTGTCATTCAGCCCAGACACCTGCAACAAAGTCAGTGTGATTTTAAGGCTCCGCCCACACAAGGATCGCTGAAGTTAGTGTGCCTAGATAGAGAGAGTGGCGTCAACTCAGAACATGGCCCCATTTTGGTTCCAACTGCGCTGAACTACTGAATCAACCTTTAATGTTTTAAAATCATTTAACCACATACAGCAACACATCCAGGTACAGGTGCTATCAAAATAAATATAAAAATAGTTAAACTATCAAATTTACAATTTATGATGATTTATTTAATTAATTTAAAACCTGATTTATGCAGCTGCTACTCTGTAACTCCGTGTCATACAATGACGTGTGTGACAGTTTAAAAGTTCTCCGTCTCTGGATTTTCCTTTATTCTGGATTAATTTGACCCTCAACAAGCTCTTCTTTCTACAATCATCACCTCTAAATCAAAGGTAAGATGAACATTTTCCTCTTTTACTGACTTCATGTGCGGACTTTTCTGATCCATTTTTCATTTTTTGCGCACTGTAAAAACTATTATAATATGAATTCCGGGGCAGAGAGGAACGAGACAGCAGCATAATGCTGAGCTCCTGAGCCGATTCAAGAACAACCCCCACAAAAATATGGACAGACTAAAAATGTGAAATTAAACTGACAAAAATGAGTGGGGGACAAGGACAAAGAAGTGTAACAGGGCTCGAAATAGTACGTGCATGTGCTAGTTTGCGCACGTATTATTCAAGCGGTGCACGTAATTTTATACTGTACTTGCACTGGTGCAAGTAACTTTATTCAAGTTTTATCAACTATAAGCACCAGTAAAATGAGCTAATAAAGGAATAAATAAGAAAAAAAAAAATTCCAGTGTGTTGTCCCTGCGTTTTATGACTCAGACACACGGAGCGAGTTGCTGTGCTCCATTTGTTGTGTTCGTGCGCGCACATGTAAACAAAGAAAGAAAAAAAAAAACTGGCTGGCTGCGGTTCCTCTCTCTCTCTCTCTCTCCCACTCAAACTCTGTCATCATTGTGTTATAAACCAGTCACCACTTGTTTTATTATACATCTGTGTAGTTAATAAAATTATCTTCACGGACGATTAGTTCGCTCGCGCATGTGAAAAAAAAAAAACTGGCGGCCGCTGTGGGTCCTTACGGAACTGGGAGAGGTCACTTAAAGTGGCATTTTTTCTGGCCATGATAATTTGTGTGCACGTTTTTCTTTAATTGACCCCACAAATTAATAAAATGTGCGCACAATATCATAAAACAAGCGCACAATATAATGAAACGTGCACACAATATAATAAAACAAGCGCACAATATAATGAAACGTGCACACAATATAATAAAATAAGCGCACAATATAATGAAACGTGCACACAATATAATAAAATGAGCGCACAATATAATGAAACAAGCGCAGTATATCATAAAACGTGCACACAATATAATAAAATGAGCGCACATTCTCTCCACATGCAAAACATTTTGCGATGGCACTTCCAGGGCTCCGTAGTTCATCTCTCTCTCTCTCTCTCTCCCCTGAAACTCTGTCATAATTGTGTTATAAACCAGTCACCATTTGTTTTATTACACATCTGTGTAGTTAATAAATAAAATAATCTTCATGGACGATTCGCTCGCGCGTGCATGTGAAAAAAAAAAACAAACTGTCCTGCCGCTGCTGCTGTTCTCCCCTCAAACTCTCCCCAAAGAGGAAGAGTCTGACACATCAGAGGAGGAGTTTTAAGGTTGATATAAGACTGACTTTTGGTTGTGCAAGTAACTTTTTTTTGGTGCAAGCAAGCACCAGTGCAAGTAGGTTAAAAAATGTATTTCGAGCCCTGTGTAAGGAAGAAAAACATGTCCAAAGAGAAGAAGAATGCGATTTTGAAGACAGGGCGGCAGACAAGGATAATGGCAGCCTAAAAAAAAAAGGCTCGCTGCTGGAGGGACTCACCGCTATTAAGACCGAGATACAAGACCTCAAAAAGCAGCTGAAGGAGGATCTCTCGAAATTCAAGAACAAGTTTAAGGAGGAGATGAGACGAGAGTTCATTGTATTTAAGGATGAAATGAAGCAAAAAGTAGCCCAAAATGCCACCGATATCCAACAACAGCGGAAGGATGCGGGTGAAGCACAGGTGAGGATGGTGGAGCTAGAAGAAAAGGAGCACAGCGGCAAGAGAAGCGATCCTTGCCCTGCTAAAGCAACAAACAATACTACAAGACAAGTTGACTGAAGAGGAAGGACATGGAAGACGTTGTAACTTGAGAATCTACAACGTAACCGAAAAGGACAATGAATCCATCCCGGAGCTGGTGGAGGATCTCCTCCGCCGGGAGCTCAGAATACCAGAGGGCACCGAACTACACATCCAGCGAGCACACAGAAGTCTCGGAAGAAAGCCTCCACCAGGAGCACCCCCGAGGTCTACTGTTGTTAACTTTCTGAAATATGAAACCAAAGAGAAAAATCTGACCAAAGCCTGGAAAGAAAAAATCCAAGTTGAGGGGAGATGGATTTTGTTTGACCACGATTATTCCACCGAGGTAATGATGAAACACAAATCTTATTCCGAGATCAAAAAAGCTTTCAAAGACAAAAAGATACACTTTCAGACACCCCTGAGCAGGATACGGAGCCAGTGGTTAGATGGGCGCAAGATATACAACAGCGCTGAAGATGCAGCACAAGACATGAGGAAAAGAGAGCTGAAGATCGGCGGATGGCACAGCGGCTCGGGCAGCGGCAGCTCCCCACTGGAGGAACAGATCCGGGGATTGTGGTGCCGCATCGGAGGGAGGCAGGCGATAAACAGAGGAGCTGCCGCACCTGGAGATGTGAATCAAAATACAGCTAACTGAGTGAAGGAAAGGCTGCAGGAGTTTAAGAGATGAAGAGACGATGAACAATCAGGTCAATGGACAAAAGGTGACAAGAAGGGATAGAGAAAATGGACCCCCCCCCCCCCCCAAAAAAAAAAAAAAAAATTAATAATTCTACCTCGCCCTCACCATTCAATGACATTTTTTTTTTCCCTTCCTCCCTATCTCCCCACTAAATTTAATGTAGCAGAAAGGGTTCAATGATTAGCAACTTAAAGCAGAAAACCTCGTTTGTATTCCCATTTACTTAACAATTATATAGCTTAAAATGAAACTGACAGGAAGAGCTATTAAACCAGTAACTGTTGGACTATCTAGTTGAATGGGAAAGCCTAATTCAGTTGGACGCCAGACCACTAGGGGGGCCCGTTGTCCAGAAAAGGTTATCCCTCACTCCCACCAACAGGGAGATGGGGCCTGCAGAGAGCAGGACCACATTGGCTGGGAAGTTCAGTTTGTTTTTGTGTGCGTTTGTTCTGTTTATAGGAAGATACTGGTGGGAAACACTGCAGCCAGGGGGCAACTAACTATTCTACGGGGCGTTAACAACGCAACACAATGACATTATGGTGGTGTCACTGAACGTTAATGGATTAAACAAAATCAAAAAAAGAGATAAAGCCTTAGCAAAGTTTAGAAGAGAGAAGATGCAGGTTATTTTCCTGCAACCTGAGACAGATAATCCTGGATCAGAATGTGGGGCATACACAGCCAAGGAAATTGGCTGGTAAACATGAAAGGCTGAAATTCTCTTAGGTAAAAAGGATGGATTAGGCCAGAGCATAACCCCAGGTCCGTCAGAATTCCATCGCAAACAGTTCTCAGCGACCGATAGGGCATGGAACTCTCCCACTCGCTTAGCCAAAGATACTGCAAGTAGAAAGGCAGTCTTCACTGACACCCACTTAAGATCAGCACTTTCAACTGGTTTGAAAGGAGATAAGCTTAAACCCTCCAGGACAAGTGGAAGGTCCCATGAAGGTAGACATGCAAGCCTTGGAGGCCGCAAACGTAGAGCACCTTTCAAAAAACAACACACTAAGAAATGCGAACCCACTAACCGGCCGTCAATGTAGACGTGCCGGGCAGAGATTGCAGCAACATAAACCCTTAAAGTAGTGACAGAAAGTCCTTTCTCCAGCAGTTCTTGTAAATATTTGAGTAGAATAGGCACAGGGCAACACTCTGGGTCTAACTTTTGGTTTTCACACCACCGGACAAACAGCTTCCATCTGTGGCCATACAAAGCCCTGGTAGAAACAGCACGTGAGTTAAGGACAGTCTGAACAACAGCATGGTCACAAGAACCTAACAAGGAGTCCAGCCCTTCAATGGCCACACATGCAATTGATGGCGTTCTGTGTGAGGGTGCCAAATCCTCCCCTGTAGCTGTGACAACAAATCCTTCCTCTCTGGGAGAGCCCAAGGTTCCCCCTTGAGGAGCTCATACATCACGGGAAACCAAATCCTCCCCAGCCAAAACGTGCAGTGTCAACATTAGCAGTGGAAGAGGGGGAAGGCATACAGGAGGCAGTCCAGTCATGGGTGAACCAGTGCATCCTGCCCCAGCGAACTGTCTGGTTCCGAGAGGGAGTACCACCGTGGGCAATGTGTCAAAGTGCTTGAAGCGAAGAGGTCCACTTCCGCTACACCATACGTCTGCCAGATCATATGGACAACAACCGGGTTCAGTCTCCACTCTCCCGGTGGTGGTTTCTGTCTGGAGAGTAAATCTGCAGCACTGTTCTGTACGCCGGGCAGATGAACTGCTCTGACACTTTGAAGGCGAGGCAATGCCCACAGGAGAAGCCTCTGAGCTTCTGCCAGTGAGTGATTGGACCTGGTGCCCCCCTGACGGTTTATGTGGTAGACTGTAGATGTGTTGTCCGACCGGACAAGAACACGTCTTCCTCTCAGGGTCGGGAGGAAATGATTGAGATGCCAGAGAAATTCCGGTGCCACAACCAGGTTTGCAATAATGCTGTTGACGGAGGGCATACGGTTCAGACCATACTGAGCTGAATCACTCATAGAGCTAAGGGCTCTGCAGTCCCGCGATAGATGGGTCGATGATTTGGGGTCTGCCCAACATCGGTGGAGCTCCTCGATGTATGGTTGCGAAGCTGGAACACTGAACTCAAGTTTCCGAGTGACTTTGAAAAAGGCACTTGAAGCAGTGGTTTCCGCAGGGAGATTATCGATCCCGAGCCTGGATGAAGCCAACTGAACAGCTTGCTGGACAAAGAATAGTCCCGGTCTGGTTTGCGGCAGGGACTGTGCCTCAGAGGTGTGAGAGCTCACCAATGAATGGCTTGGAGATAGACTCCTCTCATCCTGGTCCTCCACACAGTTTGTATCACTTGTCATGTACAAGGAATCAGTCGCAGCAATAGACAAGGCATCTTCTTCCTGCTGAGTAACCACATCAGTCTGATCAGCCTCATTAGGAACAACAGGAACTGTTACAGCATCCCTAGGCTCTAGATTCTGAAGTAAGGACTTAATCTGAGCAAACTCAGAAGTCAATGTTTCAACTTTTTCAAAGCAGAGTCATGAGTAACTTTCTTAGCAGAAGAGGCCTCTTGCATGTGGGTGTTTACGGCGCTTTGGTTCCTTCCTGGGGCTGGAGGCCAAAGTCCCACTGGGCATCCCACTTTCCAATGCTGCGAGTCTAGCAGACCTCTCTGCTAGTGGTATACTGGGACAATTAATGCAGGCATTGTCAGTCAGGGCTTCCCTCAGGAGTCGAATCCCAAGACACAAGGAGCAAAACATATGTCCACCTCCTGGGCTCAAAGGAGTCAAACAGGTACTACAGCCATGCAACAAAGTCCCTGACATTATTGTGAACTGCGTGAATCACTCACAGCCACAGCCGTAACACAAGACACGGAGCGCAAATCACTCACAGCAACAGCCGTAACACAAGGCACAGAGCGCAAACCACTCACAGCCGTAACACAAGGCACGGAGCGCGAATTATTCACAGCCAGAGGTAACACAAGGCACGGAGCGTGAATTACTCACGGACAGAGGTAACACAAGGCACGGAGCGTGAATTACTCACGGACAGAGGTAACACAAGGCACGGAGCATGAATTACTCACGGACAGAGGTAACATGGCACGGAGCGTGAATTACTCACAGCCAGAGGTAACACAAGGCACGGAGCGTGAATTACTCACGGACAGAGGTAACACAAGGCACGGAGCGTGAATTACTCACAGACAGAGGTAACACAAGGCATGGAGCATGAATTATTCACAGCCAGAGGTTAACACAAGGCACGTAGCATGAATCACTCGCAGAGTAACTGCTAACACAAGGCACGGAGAGTGAATCACTCTCAGCCGAAACAATACAAAACAGTTTAACCAGAGACAGCTCGTATCAATCGCTCCTAATAATGGGAATCACCTACATCAACAACAACAGCAGCTGCTAGCGGAGCTGTTGAACTTAGTAAAATGGCGGCAGCGCAGACGAAAGTACTTCAAGGATGGAAAACACTCATGGCAACCCCAACACAGTACACTATACTGGTTCTGATACACACACTACCACTTAGTTAACAGGGTTAGCGACACAGCTAAACAAGTAGCCAGGCTTCGTCGAAAACAACACAGCTAAAGGCTTAGCAGCTAGCAGCTAGTGAACTCACGACAGGCGAATCTGAAGAAGACAAAATAGTGATGCATGTCTTGCAGCTTCTGGAGGACGTGTGCAGTGTACGTAGCTCCAACCGGAAGTGGTTTACAAGGCTACAAGCGAGAGCGGCAATCGTAGACAAATGCGTTCTCAACCTCTTCAGAATGCGAGAATGTAGAAAAGAAAGGAGCGCTGGGTACATCTGGTATATAAAGACAACCAGTAACATCACCCAGGTCACATCCAATGGTGTGACTTTGTTGGTATATATTCTCGACTTCTGTGCTGCACACATGTACTTATCCATGTGCTAAAGCACCGCCCTCTGGCGGTCAGTAGGAATGAAATAGAAACGATGCCAGAAAAGGATTTACTTGATGTATGGCAAGAATTCCACCCACTTGATCGGGACTACACCCACTACCTCAGATCCACATGACGTGTACTCCAGAACTAATTATTTTTTAATGGCCAAGAGAGACAATTTCTCTTATACTCACTCGACTGGTAAGCACTGAAAGCCGAGATAGACATCTTGTCCAACTTGTCCTCTAACACTCCGAAACGGAGGTGTTCCTTTGTATCGCTTCATCAGCAAATCGGTCGTGACGCGCAAAGCCTCCACTCGGCTTTCCATGACAAAATCTCTTGTTAAAAGTGAAATCTGCCGGAAAATGGCTGATGTCCAGCTCTTGTGGTAACCAGAGAAATTGCACACGACGGTCCCGGCTCCACACAGCGATCTGTTTAGAAATGATGTGGTGGTTTCTGCCTCTCGATGGCAGCTCGGAGCGTGGGGCGTCGTGCGCCATTGTGGGCCGTCCTTAAAGCTGTAGTAACAGTCCTTATTCTCTGTGAAGCCCGTAAAATTTTCACCAAAAGCCAGATAAATTTTCCGAATGGTTTCCAGCTGCCTGTCTCTAACAGTTTCTGAAAAAATTCTGATGGAAAAAAAGCCTAAATCATTCCACCATTTCCTCGCAATGAAACAACGACGAGAGGGGTGGAGCAGTGCTCACTCAAAGCCTGCCCACAGGCGAATGACGCAACCGACAGGCATGGAAAAACTCACGCATGCGCACAAAGGTTCAAGCTTGGCTGACGTAAAAACATATGAATCAAATCCATATATTTTTTTGCATAAAATAAAAAGGTTGAACACTTTTCTCACAGACCTCGTACCTAAAAGCCAAAATATATGAAAACACAATAGTTATCAATCAATCCACACATTTCACAACAAACCTCAATGTCCCTGACTCACATTATCAATAACTTCTATATTCACATCCATATGTTTGTGCTTCATGAACACCAAGTGTGTTTATTCCTTCCTATATCTGTGTGTGTGTGTGTGTGTGTGTGTGTGTGTGTGTGTGTGTGTGTGTGTGTGTGTGTGTGTGTGTGTGTGTGTGTGCGCGCGTGACCATGTTGGATGAATGTCAACCTTTTTCTTAAAATAACTATTTGTGTCTCTTTGTATCTCAATGTCAACCCTGTCTTAACAAATGTACACTCTGTTAAAACTACGTCAGTAAGTAAGTACACCTAGGCTGGGATAGGCTCCGCCCCTGTCAATGTACACAGTTATCAATCTCAGTCATTGTAATATACGTTACCATTGGTAATCTACTCCAGCAACCATTGTTGCATTGTTAACCCGTTAGTACGGATGATGTATGAGATGACTCCTACCTGCTTTTGCAGGATGTTCAGGCTGTGAGCCATCACCTCCATGCTCTGCTGCATACCTCTCAACTTCTCCTCCTTCTGCTTTCTCTCCTTCTGCATTTCTTCTCTCTTCTTTCGCTCCATTTGCACCTCTTCACTAAGGACTGACACCTCCTCTTCTCTCCTCCTCAACTCCTTCTGCATGTCGTCTCTCTGCTTTTGCTCCATTTGCACCTCTTCACTAAGGACTAACACCTCCTCTTCTCTCCTCCTCACCTTCTGCATGTCTTCTCTCTTCTTTCGCTCCATTTGCACCTCTTCACTAAGGACTGACACCTCCTCTTCTCTCCTCCTCAACTCCTTCTGCATTTCTTCTCTCTTCTTTCGCTCCATTTGCACCTCTTCACTAAGGACTGACACCTCCTCTTCTCTCCTCCTCACCTCCTTCTGCATGTCTTCTCTCTGCTTTCGCTCCATTTGCACCTCTTCTCTGAAGACTGACACCTCCTCTTCTCTCCTCCTCAACTCCTTCCGCATGTCTTCTCTCTGCTTTCGCTCCATTTGCACCTCTTCACTAAGGACTGACACCTCCTCTTCTCTCCTCCTCAACTCCTTCTGCATGTCTTCTCTCTTCTTTCGCTCCATTTGCACCTCTTCACTAAGGACTGACACCTCCTCTTCTCTCCTCCTCAACTCCTTCTGCATTTCTTCTCTCTTCTTTCGCTCCATTTGCACCTCTTCACTAAGGACTGACACCTCCTCTTCTCTCCTCCTCACCTCCTTCTGCATGTCTTCTCTCTGCTTTCGCTCCATTTGCACCTCTTCTCTGAAGACTGACACCTCCTCTTCTCTCCTCCTCAACTCCTTCCGCATGTCTTCTCTCTGCTTTCGCTCCATTTGCACCTCTTCACTAAGGACTGACACCTCCTCTTCTCTCCTCCTCAACTCCTTCTGCATGTCTTCTCTCTTCTTTCGCTCCATTTGCACCTCTTCACTAAGGACTGACACCTCCTCTTCTCTCCTCCTCACCTTCTGCATGTCTTCTCTCTTCTTTCGCTCCATTTGCACCTCTTCTCTAAAGACTGACACCTCCTCTTCTCTCCTCCTCAACTCCTTCTGCATGTCTTCTCTCTGCTTTCCCTCCATTTGCACCTCTTCACTAAGGACTGACACCTCCTCTTCTCTCCTCCTCAACTCCTTCTGCATGTCTTCTCTCTGCTTTCGCTCCATTTGCACCTCTTCACTAAGGACTGACACCTCTTCTCTCCTCCTCAACTCCTTCTGCATGTCTTCTCTCTGCTTTCGCTCCATTTGCACCTCTTCTCTGAAGACTGACACCTCCTCTTCTCTCCTCCTCAACTCCTTCTGCATTTCTTCTCTCTGCTTTCGCTCCCTCCTCAACTCCTTCTGCATTTCTTCTCTCTGCTTTCGCTCCATCTGCACCTCTTCACTTAGGACTGACACCTCCTCTTCTCTCCTCCTCAACTCCTTCTGCATGTCTTCTCTCTGCTTTTGCTCCATTTGCACCTCTTCTCTGAAGACTGACACCTCCTCTTCTCTCCTCTTCACCTCCTTCTGCATGTCTTCTCTCTGCTTTCGCTCCATTTTTATGTCTTCTCTAAGGACTGACGCCTCCTCTTCTCTTCTCCTCAACTCCTTCTGCATTTCTTCTCTCTTTTTTCGCTCCATTTGCACCTCTTCATTAAGGACTGACACCTCCTCTTCTCTTCTCCTCACCTCCTTCTGCATGTCTTCTCTCTGCTTTCGCTCCATTTTTATGTCTTCTCTAAGGACTGACGCCTCCTCTTCTCTTCTCCTCAACTCCTTCTGCATTTCTTCTCTCTTTTTTCGCTCCATTTGCACCTCTTCATTAAGGACTGACACCTCCTCTTCTCTTCTCCTCAACTCCTTCTGCATGTCTTCTCTCTGCTTTCGCTCCATTTGCACCTCTTCACTAAGGACTGACACCTCCTCTTCTCTTCTCCTCAACTCCTTCTGCATTTCTTCTCTCTGCTTTCGCTCCATTTGCACCTCTTCACTAAGGACTGACACCTCCTCTTCTCTTCTCCTCACCTCCTTCTGCATGTCTTCTCTCTGCTTTCGCTCCATTTTCATGTCTTCTCTAAGGACTGATGCCTCCTCTTCTCTCCTCTTCAGCTCCTTCTGCATCTCCTTGCACTGTTCTGCTCTGACTGATAACTCCTCCATCCTCCTCTTTAGCTCTTGCTGCACCTCCTGCATCTTCGACTCCTGTTTGAGGGACACCTCTTTATTCGTCTTCCACAGTTCATCCTGAGCCTCCTCCTTTTCTCTCTGCTCCCGCCGCATCTCCTCTCTAAGGACTGACACCTCCTCTTCTCTCCTCTTCAGCTCCTTCTGCATGTCTTCTCTCTGCTTTCGCTCCATTTTCACGTCTTCTCTAAGGACTGACGCCTCCTCTTCTCTTCTCCTCAACTCCTTCTGCATGTCTTCTCTCTGCTTTCGCTCCATTTTCACGTCTTCTCTCAGGACTGACACCTCCTCTTCACTCCTTAACTCCTTCTGAATTTCTTCTCTAAGGACTGACGCCTCCTCTTCTCTCCTCTTCAGCTCCTTCTGCATCTCCTTGCACTGTTCTGCTCTGACTGATATCTCCTCCATCCTCCTCTTTAGCTCTTCCTGCACCTCCTGCATCTTCAACTCCTGTTTGAGGGACACCTCTTTTGTCATCTTCCACAGTTTATCTTGAGCATCCTCCTTTTCTCTCTGCTCCCGCTGCATCTCCTCTCTGAGGGCTGACACCTCCTCTCCCTTTCTCCTCAGTAACTGTTGCAACTCGCTCCTCTGCCTCCACTCCTGTTGCACCTCTTCTCTGAGGGCAATCACCACCTCCTCTTTACTCTTGAGTGCTTCTTGGGCTTTGGTCCTCTCCCTCTGCACCACTTCTCTCAGAGTCATCACCTCCTCATCTTTCCTCCTCATCTCCACCAACAAACTTGCCATCTCCTCTTGAAGCTCCTTCACTCTGGACCCCCGACATTCCTCCCTCAGAAGTCGATCAACTCGCTGGACCTCCTCGATTCTGACCTGTAAGCTCCGTTGTGTCACTTGTGCCTCCCTCAGTTCATCTTCCAGTCTCCTCCTCTCCTCCTTTGCTCTACTCAACAGGTCTTTCTGTTCATTCCTTTCTTTCTCCAGCCCTCTCAGCTGGTCTTCCAGCTTCTCCTTCTCCTCACAGACTCTCCTCAGCACCTCCTGGTCTGCCTTTCTTGTATCATACATCTCATTTAGTTGACATTCCAGCTCACTTCTCTCCTCCTCTGAGCTCCTTAGTGTCTCCTTTTGTTTAGTCACCTCCTTTTCCATCTCTTTCCACTTTCCTTCCAGCCTCCTCTTCTCCTCCTTGGCTTTCCTCAGCACCTCCTTTTCCTCCTCCTGCTCTTCCTCCATCTCCCTCACTTTCCCTTCCAGTCTCCTCTTCTCTTCCTCCATCTCCTTCAGCTTGCTGTCCATCCTCCTCCTCTCTTCCTCTGCACTCCTCAGCCCTTCTCTCTGTCTCTCCTCCTCCTCCTCTCCTTCCTCTACAGCTTGTCTTAGATGGTGAACCTCCTCCTCTCTCCTTTTCAGGACTTGAGAAAGTCTGGTCACCTCACTTGCCCACCATTCTGCCTTGTTGTGCCACTCCTTTATCTCCTCCTCCATCTGTCCACAAGCAGCCTCCTTTTCTCTGGCTCTCCTCTGTGCTCCCTCACTCTCAGCAGACACCTGGAGGAGTTCCCTGGCCTGGGAGAAAAGCTTATCATCTTTTTCTGCTCCTTCTCTCCTCTCCTGCTCCAGCAGAGCCCGGGTCTCTCTCAGTAGTGTTGCCAGCTGCTCCTCCCTCACCTCCTTCTCCATCAGTTTGCTGTTGACCTCCTGATGGTCCATTGCGTCTTCCTCCTCCCTCTTTGCCGCCAGCTTCAGGAGGTGCTTCAACTTCTCCACCTCCTCCTCTCGCTCCTGTATAGTGCACATCTTCCTCTCAAGGCTATGTTCCCTCTGCTGCACCTCCTTTTTCATCTCCTCTCGCTCTTCTTCAGCAATACTAATCTTTACTTTCAGAAGCTCCACCTCTCCATCCTTTGCTTGCAACCTTGCCATTAGCTGCTCCTCCCGTTTCTTCATCTCTGTCTCTTCTTGTTGTCGTCTTTGCTCCTCAACCTGCTGTACTGCCTCCTTCTCAAGGAGCTGCTGCTTTTCTTTAATCGCCTCCACTCGGTCATTCTCGAGTACAAACAGCTGTCTCCTCAGGTTGGCAAACTCACCTTCTCTCTGCTTCAGCTCCTTCACAGTCTCCTCCCAGCTCCTCTTTGACTCCTCCACCTGACATCTCCATCTTTTGGTCTCCTTCTCCACCCTCTTCTGTAGTTGGGTCATCTCCTTTTCCCTCTCCTCCTTCTCACATTCCAGTGTCTCCATTTGGTCACAGAGTGCTTCAATCTCTCCATTGCTCTGCCTTGCCTCCTCCCTCCTCTTCTCCTCCCTCTTCTGAACCTCCTCTCTAAGCTGCTCCAACATTTTCTCACTTGCCTGCTTCTCCTCCATCAGTCCTTCCATCCTGCTCCTCAGCACCTCCACTTCTCCATCCTTCAATCCCAACTCCTGGCACAGTACCTGCCTCTCTTGCTGCCAGGCCTCCTCCTTCTCCTTCTCCTCATGTCGTCTTCTCAGCTCCTTCACCTGCTCCTTCAGCCGCTGCAGCTCTTGTCTGTCCTTCTCGCTGCTCTCCTCCAGCTCCTCCTCCTTAGCTGTCACTCTCTCCAGCTCTCCTCTCAGACACTCAATCTCACCTTCAAAATAAAAGAGTGATGCCTTATTCTGAAAGTTGATCAAGTCTTTTTTAGAATCTTAAGTCATGTCAGTACTGCTGTTACCGCCAGTCTCTTCCACCTGCTTGTGTCCTATTCCACTCTGGACTTATGTGGCTAATGAAGACGCACACAGGCCCGAGGCCTGCTGGTCCCGGTGCTTTCCTCTGATCAGAGTCGATGACTCGCCGTGGACATGACACTGGGCCAACTCACATGACGTCAGATCAGTGCCCTAAGCACTTACGCGATAAAACACACATCGGGTGCATTATATTATTTGACGCGTAGATATGAACTGTGAGCGCACAAATTATCTGCACGCGCGCTCGGAGGAAACTGCTCCTTGAGCCAGAGAAAAAGTGCTGCGAGCGAGGAGGAACATGTGATCAGCACAGCCCCACCCTCTCCAAGCGGATTTCTGCTCTCTCACTCGAATACTATGGGGGAGGGATCCAGGGTCAGTACTGGCTCTGCTGTGATTGGTTGTTTCTGAAGGGTGAGATTTGATTGACAGCCCTCCTCTCAGACACGGAAGTCTAG
This sequence comes from Thalassophryne amazonica, assembly GCF_902500255.1. Lineage (NCBI taxonomy): Eukaryota > Metazoa > Chordata > Actinopteri > Batrachoidiformes > Batrachoididae > Thalassophryne > Thalassophryne amazonica. Next base: position 3,498,746 of record NC_047116.1, on the reverse strand, counting down.
TGAAATGAAGAAGACAACCTGAAGGAACATCTTCCCAGACACCGAAGAAGAAGAAGAGGTAGCCAATCAAAGCCCTAACCTTATTCCCAGAAGGGTCTACGGCACGTGTCTCCCACTCCTCCCCAGCACTCCTGTTGAACGTGCCGGAAAGTGAATCACGGTATGCTCGGCCCGCCCGTCTGATCGGTCCCCCCGTCTGATCGGTGCCAGACCACACCTGGGCATTTTAAGGCACGCCGGCCATATCCGGCCTTTTGGCAGACGCGGTCCAGCCCACAAACACCTGGAAATTAAAGAATAAAATATTTACTATTCTGTCAAGACAGTGTTGCAGGTGACCTTCGTCCACCTCCTGAGCTGCTCGTGGCTGCGTGTGCGTGTCCTGTGGAGTATAGCAGAGTCTGGCACGGAGCGATCGACCCATGCCACACAGCCCGGCATGGCGCCATCACGTTCGCCATGATCCATGTGGAACTATCTGTGGGGACAGAGATGGAGATGGTGGATGTAGCCATGAATCCAGCGCCGGAGGCAGTTTGGTTTTAAAACCGCTTTCAGTCCCATGATCGTGAATCTTTCGTTTTCACACTCGTGCGCTGTTGGTGTGCAGGCGTTTCGGTGATGGGAAATGGAGGATCATTCATCCACCTTTTCTCGATGATTTGTGGCTTTGACTTTTTCTCCTTCGTTCTGCTGCCGACATGTGGCCGGAGGCCTTTATGACCGAACTAAAACCGCATTGCTTTTATTTTTTTTATTTTAATTTGTTCTTGGAAATGATAAATCCAATTAATGTTCATCGCTCCTCAAAAATGTCCGCTCATGCCAACAAGACAGAGGTGGATGCTGAATGTCGAATTTTGCTGCAGTTTAATAAATGCAGGTGCAGGTCGTCTCTCACTGATGATCATCTGTCAGCTTCACATCTCCAACTCAGACATTCAGCCTGACTTTGATACGCTTGTTAAAGATCAACAGAGACCAGATTTCTCTCACTGAACAAGAAAAAAAACCTGAAAAACACTAAAATGTGGAAAGTGGTGGAAAATACAAATGTAGTCATGCAGAGACATGATAAGATCGAGTGCACTGGGACACTTTTCTCTTTTTCTGTACAGTTCAGTGACAGTGATATTGTGACTCGTCTTTAATATCTGGTTTACATAATGACAGTTGATGTGACGTCTTCAGAAAGCTCAGAACCTCCTTGTTCCAACAGAAAGTTTCAGTTTCATGAATATATTAAACTCAAAATGTGTTCTATTTCATTTCTCCTGACCGCCAGAGGGTGGTGCTTTAGCACCTGGATAACTACATGTGCACAGCACAGAGGTCAAGAAAATATACCAACAAAGTCACGCCATTGGATGTGACCTGGGTGACGTCACTGGTTGTCTTTATATACCAGACGCACCCAACGCTCGCTTCTTTTCTACATTCTCGCATTCTTAGAGGTTGAGAACGCATTTAGCTGCGATTGCCGCTCTCGCTTGGAGCCTCGCAACCCACCTTCGGTTGGAGCTACGTGCACTGCACACGTCCTCCAGAAGCTGCGAGACACGGCTTCACCGTTTTTTGTATTCTTTGACTGATGCCTGTCGTGAGTACACCTTCCTAAACGCCGGGTGCGCGCCTTTGCCGCTGCCTGCTTGACAGGGCCTTTGTTGCATGGCTGTAGTACCTGTTTGGCTCCCTTGAGCCCAGATGATGGACATATGTTTTGCCCCTCGTGTCTTGGGATCGGACACCTGAGGGAAGCCCGGACTGGCAATGCCTGCCTTAATTGTGCCAGCATGCCACTGGCAGAGAGATCTACTAGACTTGCGGCACTGGTAAGTGGAATATCTAGTGCGACTTTGGCCTCCAGTCCCAGGAAGGAACCAAAGCACCGTAAACGCCCACATGCAGGAGCCCCTTTGGCTAAGAAGGTTACTCGTGACCATGCTTTGGCTGAAAAGGTCGAAACGTTGACTTCTGAGTTTGCTCAAATTAAGTCCTTGCTTCTGAATCTACAGCCTAGGGATGCAGTGACAGTTCCTGTTGTCCCTAATGAGGCTGATCAGACCGATGTAGTTAATCAGCAGGAGGAAGATGCCATGTCTATTGCTGCGACTAATTCCTTGTACATGACAAGTGATATAAACTGTGTGGAGGATGAAGATGAGAGGGGTCTTTCTCCAAGCCATTCATTAGTGGGCTCTCACACCTCTGAGGCAGAGCCCCTGCCGCAAACCGGATCTGGACTATCCTTTGTCAAGCAAGCTGTTCAGCTGGCTTTATCCAGGCTTGGGGTCGACAATCCCCCTGTGGAAACCACCGCTTTAAGTGCCTTTTCCAAAGTCACTGAGAAGCTTTAGTTCAACATTCCAGTTTCACAACCATATATCGAGGAACTCCACCGATGTTGGGCAGACCCAAAATCACTGACCTATCTATCACAAGACTGCAGAGCCATTAGCTCTATGTGTGATTTGGCGCAGTATGGTCTGAACCGTATGCCCACCGTTGACAGCATTATTGCGAACCTGGTTGTGGCTCCAGCTGATGTTGCACGGCCGGATGCCCGCTGCCCACGACCTCAGTGTAGGGTCACTGATGACCTCCTCACCAAAAGCTATGACATAGCTGCTCGCATTAGTCGCCTAGGCAACTCATTGTCCAATTTAGCCCTTGCCCTCTCAAAGTCTTTGACGGAGGCAGAGGTTGATGATGCTATGCAAAGTCTTAGTGATGCCTCACTCCAAACTTTTGCTTATATGTCCAGAGAGCTTGGCAGACTGATGTCAACCCTTACCATCACTAGACGTCAGGTGTGGCTTGCGCAGTCCCCCCTGTCCGAATCCTGCAGAGGCACACTCCATTCGCTGCCGGTTCTTCCAGGCCAAGTATTTGGACCTGCGGCCCAACAAACGTTGGAGCGTGCTGTTGAGGCTAGTAAATCTCTGCAACAGTTTGTTGACCTACACCGGTCTTCCAGACCTCAGCCAGTCAGACGTGCTACAGCTTTTCACTCTACATCCAGGCTTCCGCCGACTCCCAGAGCTGCACATGCCTTCACAGTTGAGGGCCAGCTCTCCCAGCGGCCTGCCTTTCAGGAGCCTACGGGCAGACCCCCGAGAACTGAACGGTTTCACAGAGCTTCCAGCAATCGCGCCCAGAGGTCCTCAGGGATGCGAGGCAGAGGTGGTCGGGTCTGACTGCCAACGTTTGGCCCCCAGTCATTTTTCACGAAATCAACTCAGCCACTGGGAGGCTCAAGTTCAAGAACCATGGGTCATTTCAACCTTGTTCGAAGGTTACAGAATTCAGTTCAGATGTCGTCCTCCAAAGTTCAATGGGGTAAGGATGACTGTTGTTTCCCCACTCGGTGCAGTCTGCCACCCCTACAACGGGAGATTTTGGAACTCCTGGAGAAGGGGGCCATAGAGCCAGTTCACAGTTCAGACCAGCTCAGGGGGTTCTATTCAATTTACTTCCTTGTTCCAAAGAAGGATGGCGGCTTTCGTCCTATCCTAAATCTCCGACGTCTGAATCATTATATCAAAGTGCTGCAGTTTCACATGCTCCGCACAGTAGACGTCCTTCAAACTATCACACCAGGAGACTGGTTCACAAGTGTCGACTTAAAAGACGCCTATTTCCATGTGCCAGTGGCGCCTCGTCACAGGCAGTTTCTCCGCTTTGCTTTCGAAGGTCAGGCATACCAGTTCAGGGTGCTTCCTTTCAGCCTCTCTCTCACCCCTCGTACATTTACCAGATGTATGGCTGCAGCACTAGCCCCACTGCAAGCTCTTGGATTAAGAATCCTACCCTACTTATCTGATTGGCTTGTCTGCGCTCCAACTCAGGAGCAGGAGCACAACAACACAGATCTTCTACTGAACCATGGACTCACAGTGAACTTTGCAAAGAGTTCTCTTGTTCCCAGTCAAGAAACGACCTTCATCGGCATTGCCATCAACTCCCTAACTGTGACTGCATCGCCATCCCCGCAGAGAGTGGACGATGTAATTCGTCTCGTCTCTCACATTCAACAGGCTGTGATGCTGCCTTTTGGTTTGCTGCTCCGGTTGATGGGCAAATTGACTGCAGTGTCGCTAGTGGTACCTTTGGGACTTCTGTTCTTACGTCCCCTACAGATTTGGATCAACAACCTAGGCCTCAACTCAAAGTTGCATCAGCACAGGCTTGTACGACTCTCCAACCAGTGCCTTCTGCACCTCAGACCCTGTGGGAACGTGGACTTCATCTGCAAGGGTGTCCCTCTAGGCTCCATCCCTTCTCGCCGAGAGGTGGTTGTTACAGATGCATCACTCAAAGGTTGGGGGGCTGTGTGGAATCACAGGATGGTGAGGGGTGCCTGGATTCCTCAGGAGAGACTCCAACACAAACGTGCTGGAGCTTCGCGCTGTGCGACTGGCTCTCAAGCATTTCCTCCCAGCCCTGAGAGGAAGACATGTTCTTGTCCGGTCGGACAACACGTCAACAGTCAATCATATAAACCATCAGGGGAGCACCAGGTCCAATCACTCATTGGCAGAAACTCGGAGGCTTCTCTTATGGGCGTTACCTCGCCTTCAAAGTGTCAGAGTAGTTCATCTGCCCGGCGTACAGAACAGCACTGCGGATTTACTCTCCAGACAGAAACAACCACGGGGAGAGTGGAGACTGAACCCGATTGTGGTCCAACTGATCTGGCAGAAGTATGGTGTAGCGGAAGTAGACCTTTTCGCTTCAAGCACCTCGACACATTGCCCACAGTGGTACTCCCTCTCAGAACCAGACAGTCCGCTGGGGCAGGATGCATTGGCTCACCCGTGTCCGGATTGCCTCCTTTATGCCTTCCCTCCTCTCCCGCTGCTGATGTTGACACTGCACAGGATAGATCAGAGCAGCCACAGGGTGCTGCTGGTTGCTCCATTCTGGCCGAGGAGGATTTGGTTTCCCATGATTTACAAACTCCTCGAGGGGGAACCTTGGGCTCTCCCGGAGAAAAAGGATTTGTTGTCACAGCTACAAGAAGGATTTGGCACCCTCACCCAGAACGCCTTCAACTATGTGTGGCCGTTGAAGGGCCGGACTCCTTGTTAAGTTCTTGTGACCAGGCTGTTGTTCAGACTATCCTTAATTCATGTGCTGCTTCTACCAGGGCTTTGTATGTCAACAGATGGAAGCTGTTTGCGCGGTGGTGTGAGAACCAAAAGTCAGACCCGGAGCCTTGCCCTGTGCCTATTCTCCTCAAATATTTCCAAGAACTGCTGGAGAAAGGACTCTGTCACTACCTTTAAGATTTAGACAGACAATCTATCTTTATTAGTTGGCTATGTACCACAGGCTTTTAAGGTGGCAGTAATTACACCATTACTTAAAAAGCCATCACTTGACCCAGCTTTCTTAGCTAATTATAGGCCAATCTCCAACCTTCCTTTTCTCTCAAAAATTCTTGAAAGGGTAGTTGTAAAACAGCTAACTGATCATCTGCAAAGGAATGGTCTATTTGAAGAGTTTCAGTCAGGTTTTAGAATTCATCATAGTACAGAAACAGCATTAGTGAAGGTTACAAATGATCTTCTGATGGCCTCAGACAGTGGACTCATCTCTGTGCTTGTTCTGTTAGACCTCAGTTCTGCTTTTGATACTGTTGACCATAAAATTTTATTACAGAGATTAGAGCATGCCATAGGTATTAAAGGCACTGCGCTGCGGTGGTTTGAATCATATTTATCTAACAGATTACAATTTGTTCATGTAAATGGGGAATCTTCTTCACAGACTAAGGTTAATTATGGAGTTCCACAAGGTTCTGTGCTAGGACCAATTTTATTCACTTTATACATGTTTCCCTTAGGCAGTATTATTAGACGGCATTGCTTAAATTTTCATTGTTACGCAGATGATACCCAGCTTTATCTATCCATGAAGCCAGAGGACACACACCAATTAGCTAAACTGCAGGATTGTCTTACAGACAAAGACATGGATGACCTCTAATTTCCTGCTTTTAAACTCAGATAAAACTGAAGTTATTGTACTTGGCCCCACAAATCTTAGAAATATGGTGTCTAACCAGATCCTTACTCTGGATGACATTACCCTGACCTCTAGTAATACTGTGAGAAATCTTGGAGTCATTTTTGATCAGGATATGTCATTCAATGCGCATATTAAACAAATATGTAGGACTGCTTTTTTGCATTTGCGCAATATCTCTAAAATTAGAAAGGTCTTGTCTCAGAGTGATGCTGAAAAACTAATTCATGCATTTATTTCCTCTAGGCTGGACTATTGTAATTCATTATTATCAGGTTGTCCTAAAAATTCCCTGAAAAGCCTTCAGTTAATTCAAAATGCTGCAGCTAGCGTGCTAACAGGGACTAGAAAGAGAGAGCATATCTCACCCATATTGGCCTCTCTTCATTGGCTTCCTGTTAATTCTAGAATAGAATTTAAAATTCTTCTTCTTACTTATAAGGTTTTGAATAATCAGGTCCCATCTTATCTTAGGGACCTCATAGTACCATATCACCCCAATAGAGCGCTTCGCTCTCAGACTGCAGGCTTACTTGTAGTTCCTAGGGTTTGTAAGAGTAGAATGGAGGCAGAGCCTTCAGCTTTCAGGCTCCTCTCCTGTGGAACCAGCTCCCAATTCAGATCAGGGAGACAGACACCCTCTCTACTTTTAAGATTAGGCTTAAAAACGTTCCTTTTTGCTAAAGCTTATAGTTAGGGCTGGATCAGGTGACCCTGAACCATCCCTTAGTTATGCTGCTATAGACTTAGACTGCTGGGGGGTTCCCATGAAGGGAGTTTTTCCTTCCCACTGTTGCCAAGTGCTTGCTCACAGGGGGTTGTTTTGACCGTTGGGATTTTTTCCGTAATTATTGTATGGCCTTGCCTTACAATATAAGGCGCCTTGGGGCAACTGTTTGTTGTGATTTGGCGCTATATAAATAAAATTGATTTGATTTGTGTTGCTGCAATCTCTGCCCGACACGTCTACGTTGATGGCCGGTCAGTGGGTTCACACCTCTTAGTGTGTCGTTTTTTTGAAAGGTGCTCTATGTTTGCGGCCTCCAAGGCTTGCACGCGTACCTTCATGGGATCTTCCTCTAGTCCTGGAGGGTTTAAGCTTATCCCCTTTCGAACCAGTTGAAAGTGCTGATCTTAAATGGGTGTCAGTGAAGACTGCCTTCCTACTTGCACTGTCTTCGGCTAAGCGGGTGGGAGAGCTCCATGCCCTATCAGTCGCTGGGGACCGTTTGCGATGGAATTCTGATGGATCTGGGGTTACGCTGTGGCCTAATCCGTCCTTTTTACCCAAGAGAATTTCAACCTTTCATGTTAACCTGCCAGTTTCCTTGGCTGTGTATGCCCCGCATTCTGATCCAGGATTATCTGTCTCAGGTTCCTTGTGTCCTGTCCAAATGTTGAAGCAGTACATTAGTGCGACTGCCGGGATCCGGAAAACAGATGCCCTGTTTGTGTGTTACGGTGATCACAAAAGAGGCTGTGCTGTCTCAAAGCAGTGACTCTCGCATTGGGTCGTGGATGCCATTTTACAAGTATACAGGTCCAGAGGTCTTCAGCCTCCTAAGGTTATGTGCCATTCCACCAGAGGGGTGTCCACCTCCTGGGCTGCACTGAGAGGTGTCTTTTTGAGTGATATTTGTGCTGCTGCTACGTGGGCTTCGTCCTGTACCTTCGACCGCTTTTACAGACTGAATGTGGCTGCTCCTCCTGCGGTGACTTCGGCGGTGTTGTCTGCCTCCACTCCCCACTGCTGATGCGAGGTGAGTGTGACTCTTCGTGACCTTGTTGGTATTAAGTCATCCAGGTGCTAAAGCACCGCCCTTTGGCGGTCATCTGGAATTCATAGAACCGTAGTTACATTCGTAACTCTCGTTTTGGGGTCAATGTGACTGAAAATGATCACAAATGTAACGAGACAGAAATGTTTCACATTTCTTCACTATTGTCTTGGAAAATCTTTTCTAAGCTTTTTTCCATTTAATAATCAGAACATCTACTTTGTCAAAACAATGCTATTTACTGCTTTTTCTATAGGAATAAATTTATTATTGTGAAGACTTGAGTTTAGCCTTCTGGCCCGGCCCTCCACAATATTTTCTGTTTCTCATTTGGCCCTTTGCAAAAAATATTTGCCCACCCCTGGCCCAGACGCTGTTGTCTTCCTTTCAGCAGAGTTCTGTGTCTGAGAGGAGGGCCGTCAAACAAATCTCGCTCTTCAGAAATGACGAATCACAGCACAGCTAGTACTGACCCCTGGTTCCCTCCCCCATAGTGCAACAAGTTTTGAGTAAGAGCAGAAATCAGCTTGGAGAGGGCGGGGCCGCGCTGTGCCTTGATAGAATGGCGTGAACTCTGAACACGGCGCCATTTTGGCTCCAACTGTGCTGAACTACTGAATGAGCCTTTAATGTTTTCAACATTTTTTTTTTAATCATTTAACCACATACAGCAACATCCAGGTACAGACACTATCAAAATAAATATAAAAATAGTTAAGATATCAAATTTACATAAATGTACAATTTATGATGATTTATTTAATTAATTTAAAGCCTGATTTATGCAGCTGCGCCTCTAAGTCCGTGTCATGCAATGACATGTGTGACAGTTTTAAAGTTCTCCGTCTCTAGATTTTGCTTTATTCTGGATTAATTTCACCCTCAACAAGCTTTTCTTTCTACAATCATCACCTCCAAATCAAAGGTAAGCTGAGCAATTTCCTCTTTCACAGACTTCGTGCTGTAAAGTTGTGGACTTTTCTGATCCATCTGTAATCAGCGTGTGCGCTATAAAAACTGTTATAATATGATGGCAGACGAAGCAGTGAAAGCAGAAAAGTGTCAAATCACAGCCGGCTGTGAGTTGACACTTTGCTGCTTTCACTGTGCAGCCTGCAGCCTGATGTGCACGTCAGACTGCGGAGTCTGAGCACGGTGTGAAAAAATAAACGGTCTGGCTTTTAATCACAGAAATGACTCCGGTCCCACATGTGAGGGGTTTCATGGAAATACGTTGTGATCAGACGGGACATTTTATCTGATGTGAGCGAAAAATCCGCTGTACAAAATCTGTTATATACAGTGTTTATTCCATAGAAAACAAAACAAAAACTTTGGGACTTGTTTTTGTCCGGTGACTGTGAATATCTGGTTTATACAATGACAGTTTAGGTGAGTTTTACTGTACACGGGACTGAACAATAAATTTACCTCTCAAAGCTTTGATGATGAAGTCACTTCCATCCCACACGGCTGAATTTATTTTCCCAAATGTTTCTTCTGTTTGGATCTGAAGGGAATCTGTACATATTGAAGCCCTTGTTGTGTCTATTTGTGCCTCCAAATGCACAATAACCCGTCATTTTCAGTGAATAAATAAATAAAATAGCTGATTTACATACAGACATAATAACAGCCAGCACTATTTGAACACAAGATGGCACCAGGAGTCATGTGACCGATTTTTTCTTACTCGTCATGTCACCGCTCTCTCAATTTAGGCACACTAGTGCTGGTCACATATTCCTCCTCCCTCGCAGCACTTGTCCTCGCTAGAGGAGCAGGTTCCTCTGAGTGTGCGTGCAGAGATAATTTGCGCTCTCACAGTTCATATCTACACGTGTGAAATAATATAACATGGCCGAATGCATGTTTTATCGCGCAAGTGCTTATAGCACTGATCTGATGCCACAGACTGAAGTCATGTGCCCAGGCGGGGCCAAGAGCAGTGGTGGGCACAGTTCAACTAATCGGATAGCCGATAATTATCGAAGCTAATATTTTTGTTATCATATTAGCTTTTCAGATAAGTTTTAAAACCATCATTGGACTAATTATCTTCCGATAAATTTAGTTCCGATAACTTTCAGTCCGCTAACATTTTCTTTGCTGGTAAAGTTTAACAGTCAGAAACGTTTGTAAACCCTAAAATCAAACATTTTAGCCCATTTGTGTGTTTCTAGCCATGGAGCAGACTGGCTGCCTGTCACTTGCTGATGACATCATCATTAAGCGCAAAACGTGATTGGCCGGTTGACGCAGGGAGCATTGTGGGTAGTGTAGTTCAGGTTCACTTTGGACGTTACAGTGACTCGTCCACTCGACACAAAAACAAAGACTAATTTTAACATTATTTTATTCCGTTGTGGCTGTAATTTAATCAACAAGACTCGCTGGGAGAGAGGAGCTCTCACGGCGCAGCTGTGTGTACAGAGGGAGGGACTTTCTTCGCATTTAGACATTGTTTTGGATTTTAAAAGAGGATGCTTTATGTGGATTATTTATTTAGATAATCCCACTGAAACTAACAGGTAAGAATTTATATTTACTATGTGTATTTTATTCTGCCAATCAAAGCATTAATGGATGTATTTCGGTTGTTTAAGCTGCAGGGTTGGAAGTGTGTGAAAAAAGCGTCAGCTTTTAGTTCGTAAATGACGCTGTATCTAATACCGAGATAAACTGTGACTTCTAATACTGAGTTACTGCTTCTGAAAGATGATGACAGTGTTTGGGGTTTTATTTTTTGTTTATTCATTTTTCGTGTGTTGTGTTTGTGATTCCTGAATTTACCCAGCAGCCCCTGCGGCACTTAAAGTGAAACTGGTTTATCAGAAGCCGACAGTGTAATCTGACGTGGCCACGTCCAAATCAATACTAATAGTTATCGGTTATCTGTAATAAAGATAATTTTTTTTTAGCAGTTTAACTTTTCAGTTATCTGATTAATGGTTATCGAAGCTAACTTTTTGGTTCGCTGTGCCCACCACTGGCCAAGACCCATTTTTACAGATGGGTGGAAGGATGAGCGGCAAAACACACAAACCCAGCAAAAACAGCTTTAACCATTTATGACATCATAAAGAAACCCGGCGATGTGCGTGACCTTGTAGTCCAACCTGTCAGATTAGAGATTAATTAACATCAGGCAGAAGAATTACAGGAACTGTTTGTGAGGATCCTAGTTTTTGAAGGGCTGAAAGAACCTTCAGTCTTCCCCTCTTTCTCTTACACTCTCAGCCCTCCTTTAGTGACTCATTCATCATCTCATCACAATTCAAACCTCTAAAACCCACTTTCCTCGCCTTTGAGGTGTTTTTCCTACTTTTGTTGTTCCTCTGATTCCCTCGATTCTTATTCTGTCCTGCTTTGGAACACCACACATCCATCCCAACATTCTCGTGCCTTTCCAGCGCTCCCTTTACTGTCCGTAACTCGGCCTCATGCTCCACCTGACCTTTAATTCAAGGGTCACTCTGATCTCCTCCTCACATTGTTCCATCCAGACTGCACACTGTGGATTTTTCTGCATCCCGTCCTCCGTCTTCAGCGAGCTCCTCACCCCCACCATGTTCCTCCCTCGGCTCCTCACCTGCACCGACTCCTCCCATGTTGACACCCCTCACCCTGTCACTCACCCCGTCAACAACATAGTCTGGTTCTTTGGGTCGGACCAAACCTGCATATGTCATTCTTCCTCCTTGGTTCCACTCTCACTTATGACCATGTTGCCCTTCAGTTTGATCTTCCTCCATCAAAACCCACAAAACCTCCTGCAGCCCGCCTGTTCGCCGTCTGTCACTCAGGCTCAAGTCTCACCTTGTAAAATGTCTTTGGTGTCTTGCAGAGTGTGGATGTGTGAGTCCAGCTGACATCGGTCCACTTCAGATTGTGAAAGCTGCTTCTTCTGCTGACTCAGCTGCTGGTGAAGAGACACCGACCGGAGCTGCAGAGAGCGAGATGGAGGACATGGACATCATACCTACCAGCCTGAAGCTTTCACAGAGACATTCACAGGCATCTACGAGTACGTACAATATGACTGTGTTCTGTACCATGATGATTTTCTTTAATGACTTTTTATGATGGACATGGTTTCCCGTCAGTTCTCTGATACGTTCATGTCGTACAAATTTGCCTCAGAAATCATTAAACGTATTATCCACTTGCAGCTGAGTTAGCTGGTGTTCCTATGACACTGTAGTGGTTTGTGAGCTTAGCTTGCTCACAGGTGGTTAGCCACACGGCTAAACTTTTCCCTGACGACTCGCAGTATGCCAGCGATCATTATTAGCCTTTGTGGCTCACGTGCCACAGTAGCGCCCCCCTCAGGCAGTGCTGGTAGGAGTCATTTAGGTTTCACTCAGTATCAAGTGTTTCAGTACCGCAGCTCCTCTAGCTCCTCCTCCAGCTCTTCCCCACGTCTCTGCAAAATGCCCTGCTCCTCTTGCAGCCTGTTCGTCTCCCTCTGCTGCTCCTCCTGTTGTCTGACTCCTCTCCTCACCTCCTCCTTTGCCTGCTGCAGCTCCTCCAGTGCCTCCTTCAGCTCCACACACACTGCAGCATGCTGAGAGTTCAGCTGCAGTCAAAACAGAACCAGTCAGTGCCTGTGAAACATCAACACCCTCAGTCAACTCCTGCTCCTCCCACCTCCTCCAGCTGCTGTCCAGCCTTCTCCTTCTCTTCCATCAGGAAGGAAAGCTGTCTCTCCTTCTCCTCCATGGTGACCTCTGTCTCTTCCTGTCTGTTTCTCAGTTCCTGCATGGCGTCTGCCTCTACTTGCTCCTGAGCTCTGAAGAACACCAAACAGCATCTTCAGGACCAAACAAATGAATATAAAAACGCGAGCTTCCGATTTCTAATATTCACATCGAGGGACAACATTCAAACCAATCTGAAATAGCTGTGCGACAATTCATTTTAAAGTTAATGTTCAGGATTTGGCTTTGATGTTGAGGTCAGGGGTCACGTGGCCGTCTGAGTCTGCCACCTCACAGAAGCGACCAGCTTACTATCTGTGGTCTGTTCAGGATCAAGTGTTTCTCTTTACACTCAGGACTGAAGACAATGGATTCTGAACTCACCTGAGCTGGCTGCACTGCAGCTCGAGCGACTTCACCTGTCTGTGCAGAGAGCTGACCTCTGACCTCAGCGCCTGCAGCTGTGTCCGGCTTTCTGACAGCTCAGCTTCTGCCTGCAGACACACAGACGTCAGTCGGGGGGGGGGGGGTTGCAGAGGTGAGGTCAGCAAGCGAGCACTGGTACCTGCAGCAGCTGTCTGTTTAGCTTCCGCCTTGTCTGCAGCCAGACTTTCATTCAGGGCAGCCATCTTGTCCAAAGCGTCCCGCCCATCCTCCACGCCCTCTTCAGCACACACTCAGAGGATGAGAGACGCAGCACACACTCCCTGGACTGTGACAGACACCAACCCTGACTGACAGTCTGTAGCTCCCCCACTCTGGCCAGACATCACTATACACCCTTTTAAAGTGGCTTCAAACAGGAAAATGATGCGAACAACAGCATCGCCTTAAGACATAACGTCAAAGGACAGGACCCGGGAACAACCGCAGCTACATAGTTAGCATCTTTATTCCTGAAGATGTCTGTAGAAGCTGTGCTGCTAAAATCACAAACACCAACTCACACGCTTCCCGGTCACACTTTGTGGCTGTGAACCTGTTTTTGTGATTTCCTGTGTTAAGGGAACTGCAACAGTTTTCACATGTTCAGATGTTTTTGAGTTGAAGAAATTAATCAGCCCAGTATTATTTAGAACAAACACCATCATGAGCCAAACCACGTCATGTAGGACGCGAGCTGAAAACACGCCGGCTGAGAGGAAACTGTCTGTCTGGCAGCAGGCACACGCGCACGATTACTGAAGTAAACACAAGGAAACTTTAAAACAGCCGGTTGGTTACATGAATACTTATGCATCATCAACAAGGGTCCAAACATGTTGATTAACTTTGTACACGCATCTGACATGGTAACTCTTCAAGCTAAAGAAAAGACGTCATGTCATTTAAATAAGGTGTAGAACAAGGGTTACGAATGTACTGAGGTTCTATGAATTCCAGATGACCACCAGAGGGCGGTGCTTTAGCACCTGGATAACTACATGTGCGCAGCACAGAGGTCAAGAATATATACCAACAAAGTCACACCATTAGATGTGACCTGGGTGACGTCACTGGTTGTCTTTATATACCAGACGCACCCAGCGCTCGCTTCTTTTCGGAATGAACTCGCAAGACTCTGAGTGACAAGCAACTCTGGCAGTCATCCGGAATTCATAGAACCTTAGATACATTCATAACTCTCGTTCTATTTCATTCCAAGTGATCGCCAGAGGGCAGTGCTTTAGCACCTGGATGACTTAATACCAACAAGGTCACGAAGAGTCACACTCACCTCGCATCAGCAGTGGGGAGTGGAGGCAGACAACACCGCTGAAGTCACCGCAGGAGGAGCAGCCACATTCAGTCTGTAATAGCGGGCAAAGGTACAGGACGAAGCCCAAGTAGCAGCAGCACAAATATCACTGAAAGGAACACCTCTCAGTGCAGCCCAGGAGGTGGACACCCCTCTGGTGGAATGGCACATAACTTTAGGAGGCTGAAGACCCCATGGACTTGTATACTCGTAAAATGGCATCCACGACCCAATGTGAAAGTCGCTGCTTTGAGACAGCACAGCCCTTTTTTGTGAATCACCGTAACACACAAACAGGACATCTGTTTTACGAATCCCAGCAGTCGCACAAATGTACCGCTTCAACATTCGGACAGGACACAGGGAACCTGAGACAGATAATCCTGGATCAGAATGCGGGGCATACACAGCCAAGGAAACTGGCTGGTTAACATGAAAGGTTGAAATTCTCTTGGGTAAAAAGGACAGATTAGGCCACAGCGTAACCCCAGATCCATCAGAATTCCATCGCAAACAGTCCCCAGCGACTGATAGGGCATGGAGCTCTCCCACCTGCTTAGCCGAAGACAGTGCAAGTAGAAAGGCAGTCTTCACTGACACCCATTTAAGATCAGCACTTTCAAATGGTTCGAAATGGGATAAGCTTAAACCCTCCAGGACTAGAGGAAGGGTCCCATGAAGGTACGCGTGCAAGCCTTGGAGGCCGCAAACGTAGACACCTTTCAAAAAACGACACACTAAGAGGTGTGAAACCACTGACCGGCCATCAACGTAGACGTGCTGGGCAGAGATTGCAGCAACATAAATCTTCAAGGTAGCGACAGAAAGTCCTTTCTCCAGCAGTTTTTGTAAATATTTGAGTTAGAACAGGCACAGGGCAATGCTCCGGGTCTAACTTTTGGTTCTCACACCCACCGCGCAAACTGCTTCTATCTGTTGCCATACAAAGCCCTGGTAGAAGCAGCACATGAGTTAAGGATAGTCTGAACAACAGCCTGGTCACAAGAACTTAACAAGGAGTCCAGCCCTTCAATGGCCACACATACAGTCGAAGGCGTTCTGGGTGAAGGTGCCAAATCCTCCCCTGTAGCTGTGACAACAAATCCTTCCTCTCCGGGAGAGCCCAAGGTTCCCCTTGAGGAGCTTGTAAATCATGGGAAACCAATCCTCCCAGGCCGGAACGGAGCAACCAGCAGCACCCTGTGGCTGCTCTGGTCTATCCTGTGCAGTGTCAACATTAGCAGTGGAAGAGGGGGGAAGGCATAAAGGAGGCAGTCCGGCCATGGGAGAGCCAGCGCATCCTGCCCCAGTGGGCTGTCTGGTTCCGAGAGGGAGTACCACCGTGGGCAATGTGTCGAGGTGCTTCTGCCAGATCATCTGGACCATAATAGGGTTCAGTCTCCACTCTCTCGGTGGTGGTTACTGTCTGGAGAGTAAATCTACAGCACTGTTCTGTACGCCGGGCAGATGAACTGCTCTGACACTTTGAAGGCGAGGCAACGCCCATAGGGGAAGCTTCCGAGCTTCTGCCAGTGAGTGATTGGACCTGGTGCCCCCGTAATGGTTTATGTGGTAGACTGTAGATGTGTTGTCCGACCGGACAAGAACATGTCTTCCTCTCAGGGCCGGGAGGAAATGCTTGAGAGCCAGTCACACAGTGCGAAAGCTCCAGCACGTTTATGTGTTGTAGTCTCTCCTGAGGACTCCAGACACCCATCACCATCCTGTGGATGGCGATGCAGCCACAGTTAGGGAGTTGAAGAGCTGTGTCGTTGTGCGCCTGCTCCTGAGTCGGAGTGCAGACAAGCCAATCGGCTAAGTAGAGTAGGATTCTTAATCCGAGAACTTGCAGTGGGGCTAGTGCTACAGCCACACATCTGGTACATGTATGAGGGGCGAGAGAGAGAGGCCGAAAGGAAGGAACCCTGAACTGGTATGCCTGACCCTTAAAAGCAAAGCGGAGAAAATGCCTGTGACGAGGTGCCACTGGCACATGGAAATAGGCGTCCTTTAAGTCGACACTTGTAGACCAGTCTCCTGGTGTGATAGCTTGAAGGACATCTACTGTGCGGAGCATGTGAAACTGCAGCACCTTGAGATAATGATTCAGACGTCGGAGACTCGAGGATAGAACGAAAAGCGCCATCCTTCTTTGGAACAAGGAAGTAACTGAATAGAACACCCTGAACTGGTCTGAACTGTTGAAATGGCTCTATGGCCCCCTTCTCCAGGAGTTACAAAATCTCCAGCTGTAGGGCGGCAGACCACAGACTGCACTGGGTCGGAAACAACGGTCATCCTCACCCCATTGAACTTTGGAGGACAACATATGAACTGAATTCTGTAACCCTCGAACAAGGTTGAACTCACCCATGGTCTTGAACTTGAGCCTCCCAGTGCCTGAGATGATTTAGTGAAAAAACGGCTGGGGGCCAAATGTTGGCAGTCAGACCCGACCACCTCTGCCTCGCATCCTGAGGACCAATGGGCGCGATTACTGGAAGCTCTGTGAAACCGTTCAGTTCTCGGGGGTCGCCGTATCATTAAAGGCAGGCCGCTGGGAGAGCTGGCCCTCAACTGCGAAGGCACGTGCAGCTCTGAGAGTAGGCGGGAGCCTGGATGTAGAGTGAAAAGCTGTAGCACGTCTGACTGGCTGAGGCCTGGAAGACCGGTTGTAGGTCAACAAACTGTTGCCGAGATTTACTAGCCTCAACAGCATGCTCCAAAGTTTGTTGCGACCGCAGGTCTAAATACTTGGCCTGGAAGAACTGGCAGTGAACGGAGTGTACCTCTGCAAGATTCGGATAGGGGGAGATTATCGATCCCGAGCCTGGATGAAGCCAACCTGAACAGCTCTTGCTGGACAAAGAATAGTCCCGGTCTGGTTTGCGGCAGGAACTGTGATCAGAGGTGTGAGAGCTCACCAATGAATGGATTGGAGAGAGACTCCTCTCATCCTGGTCCTCCACACAGTCTGTATCACTTGTGATGTACAAGGAATCAGTTGCAGCAATAGACATGGCATCTTCTTCCTGCTGAGCAACTACATCGGTCTCATCAGCCTCATTAGGGACAACAGGAACTGTTACGGCATCCCTATGCTGTAGATTCAGAAACAAGGACTTAATCTGAGCAAACAGAAGTCAACGTTTCAACCTTTTCAGCCAAAGCATAGTCATGAGTAACCATCTTAGCAGAAGGGGTCCCTGCATGTGGGCGTTTACGGCACTTTGATTCCTTCCTGGGGCTGGAGGCCAATGTCCCACTAGGCATCCCACTTTCCAATGCTACGAATCTAGCAGACCTCTCTGCCAGTGGCATTCTGGCACAATTAAGGCAGGCATCACCAGTCAGGGCTTCCCCTCAGGTGTCCGATCCCAAGACATGAGGGGCAAAACATATGTCCATCACCTGGGCCCAAGGGAGCCAAACAGGTACTACAGCCATGCAACAAAGGCCCTGACAACATTGTGAACTGTGTGCAGATGGCTAACACAAGCCCTGACGATTACAGATAGAAAAACAAAGCGTGAATCACACGCAGTGTAAATAGTAACACAAGGCATGGAGCGTGGAACACTCACAGCCACAGACTTAACACGAGACATGAAGTGTGAAGCACTCACAGCCACAATCTTAACACGAGGCACGGAGCGTGAAGCACTCACAGCCACAGACTTAACATGAGACATGAAGTGTGAAGCACTCACAGCCACAATCTTAACACGAGGCACGGAGCGTGAAGCACTCACGGCCACAGTAATAACACGATGCACCAGCTGAAATACTCACAGCCCAAGTGCTAAGTCACTTACAGAAATGACAACAGTAGGTGCTAGCGGAGCTGTTGAACTTAGTAAAATGGGGGCAGCGCAGAAGAAAGTACTTCAAGGAGTGGAAAACACTTACGGCAAGCCCAACACAGTACACTATACTGGTTCTGATACACACACTACCACGTAGTTAACAGGGTTAGCGACACAACTAAACGAGTAGCCGCTTTTGTCGAAACACAGCTAAAGGGTTAGTGGCTAGCAGCTAATGACTTCAACTGTACACAGAGGAAAATACTCAGCAGGGCAGCGGCGAAGGCGCGCACCTAGCGAGGAAGGTGTACTCATGACAGGCAAATCAAAGAATACAAAACAGTGAAGCCGTGTCTCACAGCCTCTGGAGGACATGTGCAGTGCATGTAGCTCCAACCGAAAGTGGGTTGCAAGGCTACAAGCGAGAGCGGCAATCGTAGCTAAATGCGTTCTCACCTCTTCAGAATGCGAGAATGTAGAAAAGAAGCGAGCGCTGGGCGTCTGGCTATAAAACAACCAGTGACGTCACCCAGGTCACATCCAATGGTGTGAATTTGTTGGTATAATTTTCGACCTCTCTGTGATTGTGCACATGTAGTTATCCAGGTGCTAAAGCATCACCCTCTGGCGGTCAGTAGGAATGAAATAGAAACAGATTTCCACTCACACAGGGTAACTGTTTTTACTGCGACCGACTGATCAAATTCATCGAAGTGAACGAGCAGCAGATCGTAAACCACGAAAACGGCATAAAAAACCCTCCTCCATGTAGGACAAACCCAATTAAAACAGTTTAAAACAGTTAGTTAAAACAGAAGTGAACCGTCTGTCCGGTTGGCTGGTGACTGACAGACAGATGGGAAAATTCCCACAATTACAGATGCTCCATTTGCACCTCTTCTCTAAAGACTGACACCTCCTCTTCTCTCCTCCTCAACTCCTTCTGCATGTCTTCTCTCTGCTTTCCCTCCATTTGCACCTCTTCACTAAGGACTGACACCTCCTCTTCTCTCCTCCTCAACTCCTTCTGCATGTCTTCTCCTGCTTTCGCTCCATTTGCCCTCTTCACTAAGGACTGACACCTCTTCTCCTCCTCCTCAACTCCTTCTGCATGTCTTCTCTCTCTGCTTTCGCTCCATTTGCACCTCTTCTCTGAAGACTGACACCTCCTCTTCTCTCCCCTCAACTCCTTCTGCATTTCTTCTCTCTCTCTGCTTTCGCTCCCTCCTCAACTCCTTCTGCATTTCTTCTCTCTGCTTTCGCTCCATCTGCACCTCTTCACTTAGGACTGACACCTCCTCTTCTCTCTCCTCAACTCCTCTGCATGTCTTCTCTCTGCTTTTGCTCCATTTGCACCTCTTCTCTGAAGACTGACACCTCCTCTTCTCTCCTCTTCACCTCCTTCTGCATGTCTTCTCTCTGCTTTCGCTCCATTTTTATGTCTTCTCTAAGGACTGACGCCTCCTCTTCTCTTCTCCTCAACTCCTTCTGCATTTCTTCTCTCTTTTTTCGCCCCATTTGCACCTCTTATTAAGGACTGACACCTCCTCTTCTCTTCTCTCACCTCCTTCTGCATGTCTTCTCTCTGCTTTCGCTCCATTTTTATGTCTTCTCTAAGGACTGACACCTCCTCTTCTCTTCTCCTCAACTCCTTCTGCATTTCTTCTCTCTTTTTTCGCTCCATTTGCACCTCTTCATTAAGGACTGACACCTCCTCTTCTCTTCTCCTCAACTCCTTCTGCATGTCTTCTCTCTGCTTTCGCTCCATTTGCACCTCTTCACTAAGGACTGACACCTCCTCTTCTCTTCTCCTCAACTCCTTCTGCATTTCTTCTCTCTGCTTTCGCTCCATTTGCACCTCTTCACTAAGGACTGACACCTCCTCTTCTCTTCTCCTCACCTCCTTCTGCATGTCTTCTCTCTGCTTTCGCTCCATTTTCATGTCTTCTCTAAGGACTGATGCCTCCTCTTCTCTCCTCTTCAGCTCCTTCTGCATCTCCTTGCACTGTTCTGCTCTGACTGATAACTCCTCCATCCTCCTCTTTAGCTCTTGCTGCACCTCCTGCATCTTCGACTCCTGTTTGAGGGACACCTCTTTATTCGTCTTCCACAGTTCATCCTGAGCCTCCTCCTTTTCTCTCTGCTCCCGCCGCATCTCCTCTCTAAGGACTGACACCTCCTCTTCTCTCCTCTTCAGCTCCTTCTGCATGTCTTCTCTCTGCTTTCGCTCCATTTTCACGTCTTCTCTAAGGACTGACGCCTCCCTCTTCTCTTCTCCTCAACTCCTTCTGCATGTCTTCTCTCTGCTTTCGCTCCATTTTCACGTCTTCTCTCAGGACTGACACCTCCTCTTCACTCCTTAACTCCTTCTGAATTTCTTCTCTAAGGACTGACGCCCTCCTCTTCTCTCCTCTTCAGCTCCTTCTGCATCTCCTTGCACTGTTCTGCTCTGACTGATATCTCCTCCATCCTCCTCTTTAGCTCTTCCTGCACCTCCTGCATCTTCAACTCCTGTTTGAGGGACACCTCTTTTGTCATCTTCCACAGTTTATCTTGAGCATCCTCCTTTTCTCTCTGCTCCCGCTGCATCTCCTCTCTGAGGGCTGACACCTCCTCTCCCTTTCTCCTCAGTAACTGTTGCAACTCGCTCCTCTGCCTCCACTCCTGTTGCACCTCTTCTCTGAGGGCAATCACCACCTCCTCTTTACTCTTGAGTGCTTCTTGGGCTTTGGTCCTCTCCCTCTGCACCACTTCTCTCAGAGTCATCACCTCCTCATCTTTCCTCCTCATCTCCACCAACAAACTTGCCATCTCCTCTTGAAGCTCCTTCACTCTGGACCCCCGACATTCCTCCCTCAGAAGTCGATCAACTCGCTGGACCTCCTCGATTCTGACCTGTAAGCTCCGTTGTGTCACTTGTGCCTCCCTCAGTTCATCTTCCAGTCTCCTCCTCTCCTCCTTTGCTCTACTCAACAGGTCTTTCTGTTCATTCCTTTCTTTCTCCAGCCCTCTCAGCTGGTCTTCCAGCTTCTCCTTCTCCTCACAGACTCTCCTCAGCACCTCCTGGTCTGCCTTTCTTGTATCATACATCTCATTTAGTTGACATTCCAGCTCACTTCTCTCCTCCTCTGAGCTCCTTAGTGTCTCCTTTTGTTTAGTCACCTCCTTTTCCATCTCTTTCCACTTTCCTTCCAGCCTCCTCTTCTCCTCCTTGGCTTTCCTCAGCACCTCCTTTTCCTCCTCCTGCTCTTCCTCCATCTCCCTCACTTTCCCTTCCAGTCTCCTCTTCTCTTCCTCCATCTCCTTCAGCTTGCTGTCCATCCTCCTCCTCTCTTCCTCTGCACTCCTCAGCCCTTCTCTCTGTCTCTCCTCCTCCTCCTCTCCTTCCTCTACAGCTTGTCTTAGATGGTGAACCTCCTCCTCTCTCCTTTTCAGGACTTGAGAAAGTCTGGTCACCTCACTTGCCCACCATTCTGCCTTGTTGTGCCACTCCTTTATCTCCTCCTCCATCTGTCCACAAGCAGCCTCCTTTTCTCTGGCTCTCCTCTGTGCTCCCTCACTCTCAGCAGACACCTGGAGGAGTTCCCTGGCCTGGGAGAAAAGCTTATCATCTTTTTCTGCTCCTTCTCTCCTCTCCTGCTCCAGCAGAGCCCGGGTCTCTCTCAGTAGTGTTGCCAGCTGCTCCTCCCTCACCTCCTTCTCCATCAGTTTGCTGTTGACCTCCTGATGGTCCATTGCGTCTTCCTCCTCCCTCTTTGCCGCCAGCTTCAGGAGGTGCTTCAACTTCTCCACCTCCTCCTCTCGCTCCTGTATAGTGCACATCTTCCTCTCAAGGCTATGTTCCCTCTGCTGCACCTCCTTTTTCATCTCCTCTCGCTCTTCTTCAGCAATACTAATCTTTACTTTCAGAAGCTCCACCTCTCCATCCTTTGCTTGCAACCTTGCCATTAGCTGCTCCTCCCGTTTCTTCATCTCTGTCTCTTCTTGTTGTCGTCTTTGCTCCTCAACCTGCTGTACTGCCTCCTTCTCAAGGAGCTGCTGCTTTTCTTTAATCGCCTCCACTCGGTCATTCTCGAGTACAAACAGCTGTCTCCTCAGGTTGGCAAACTCACCTTCTCTCTGCTTCAGCTCCTTCACAGTCTCCTCCCAGCTCCTCTTTGACTCCTCCACCTGACATCTCCATCTTTTGGTCTCCTTCTCCACCCTCTTCTGTAGTTGGGTCATCTCCTTTTCCCTCTCCTCCTTCTCACATTCCAGTGTCTCCATTTGGTCACAGAGTGCTTCAATCTCTCCATTGCTCTGCCTTGCCTCCTCCCTCCTCTTCTCCTCCCTCTTCTGAACCTCCTCTCTAAGCTGCTCCAACATTTTCTCACTTGCCTGCTTCTCCTCCATCAGTCCTTCCATCCTGCTCCTCAGCACCTCCACTTCTCCATCCTTCAATCCCAACTCCTGGCACAGTACCTGCCTCTCTTGCTGCCAGGCCTCCTCCTTCTCCTTCTCCTCATGTCGTCTTCTCAGCTCCTTCACCTGCTCCTTCAGCCGCTGCAGCTCTTGTCTGTCCTTCTCGCTGCTCTCCTCCAGCTCCTCCTCCTTAGCTGTCACTCTCTCCAGCTCTCCTCTCAGACACTCAATCTCACCTTCAAAATAAAAGAGTGATGCCTTATTCTGAAAGTTGATCAAGTCTTTTTTAGAATCTTAAGTCATGTCAGTACTGCTGTTACCGCCAGTCTCTTCCACCTGCTTGTGTCCTATTCCACTCTGGACTTATGTGGCTAATGAAGACGCACACAGGCCCGAGGCCTGCTGGTCCCGGTGCTTTCCTCTGATCAGAGTCGATGACTCGCCGTGGACATGACACTGGGCCAACTCACATGACGTCAGATCAGTGCCCTAAGCACTTACGCGATAAAACACACATCGGGTGCATTATATTATTTGACGCGTAGATATGAACTGTGAGCGCACAAATTATCTGCACGCGCGCTCGGAGGAAACTGCTCCTTGAGCCAGAGAAAAAGTGCTGCGAGCGAGGAGGAACATGTGATCAGCACAGCCCCACCCTCTCCAAGCGGATTTCTGCTCTCTCACTCGAATACTATGGGGGAGGGATCCAGGGTCAGTACTGGCTCTGCTGTGATTGGTTGTTTCTGAAGGGTGAGATTTGATTGACAGCCCTCCTCTCAGACACGGAAGTCTAGTGAAATGAAGAAGACAACCTGAAGGAACATCTTCCCAGACACCGAAGAAGAAGAAGAGGTAGCCAATCAAAGCCCTAACCTTATTCCCAGAAGGGTCTACGGCACGTGTCTCCCACTCCTCCCCAGCACTCCTGTTGAACGTGCCGGAAAGTGAATCACGGTATGCTCGGCCCGCCCGTCTGATCGGTCCCCCCGTCTGATCGGTGCCAGACCACACCTGGGCATTTTAAGGCACGCCGGCCATATCCGGCCTTTTGGCAGACGCGGTCCAGCCCACAAACACCTGGAAATTAAAGAATAAAATATTTACTATTCTGTCAAGACAGTGTTGCAGGTGACCTTCGTCCACCTCCTGAGCTGCTCGTGGCTGCGTGTGCGTGTCCTGTGGAGTATAGCAGAGTCTGGCACGGAGCGATCGACCCATGCCACACAGCCCGGCATGGCGCCATCACGTTCGCCATGATCCATGTGGAACTATCTGTGGGGACAGAGATGGAGATGGTGGATGTAGCCATGAATCCAGCGCCGGAGGCAGTTTGGTTTTAAAACCGCTTTCAGTCCCATGATCGTGAATCTTTCGTTTTCACACTCGTGCGCTGTTGGTGTGCAGGCGTTTCGGTGATGGGAAATGGAGGATCATTCATCCACCTTTTCTCGATGATTTGTGGCTTTGACTTTTTTCTCCTTCGTTCTGCTGCCGACATGTGGCCGGAGGCCTTTATGACCGAACTAAAACCGCATTGCTTTTATTTTTTTTATTTTAATTTGTTCTTGGAAATGATAAATCCAATTAATGTTCATCGCTCCTCAAAAATGTCCGCTCATGCCAACAAGACAGAGGTGGATGCTGAATGTCGAATTTTGCTGCAGTTTAATAAATGCAGGTGCAGGTCGTCTCTCACTGATGATCATCTGTCAGCTTCACATCTCCAACTCAGACATTCAGCCTGACTTTGATACGCTTGTTAAAGATCAACAGAGACCAGATTTCTCTCACTGAACAAGAAAAAAAAACCTGAAAAACACTAAAATGTGGAAAGTGGTGGAAAATACAAATGTAGTCATGCAGAGACATGATAAGATCGAGTGCACTGGGACACTTTTCTCTTTTTCTGTACAGTTCAGTGACAGTGATATTGTGACTCGTCTTTAATATCTGGTTTACATAATGACAGTTGATGTGACGTCTTCAGAAAGCTCAGAACCTCCTTGTTCCAACAGAAAGTTTCAGTTTCATGAATATATTAAACTCAAAATGTGTTCTATTTCATTTCTCCTGACCGCCAGAGGGTGGTGCTTTAGCACCTGGATAACTACATGTGCACAGCACAGAGGTCAAGAAAATATACCAACAAAGTCACGCCATTGGATGTGACCTGGGTGACGTCACTGGTTGTCTTTATATACCAGACGCACCCAACGCTCGCTTCTTTTCTACATTCTCGCATTCTTAGAGGTTGAGAACGCATTTAGCTGCGATTGCCGCTCTCGCTTGGAGCCTCGCAACCCACCTTCGGTTGGAGCTACGTGCACTGCACACGTCCTCCAGAAGCTGCGAGACACGGCTTCACCGTTTTTTGTATTCTTTGACTGATGCCTGTCGTGAGTACACCTTCCTAAACGCCGGGTGCGCGCCTTTGCCGCTGCCTGCTTGACAGGGCCTTTGTTGCATGGCTGTAGTACCTGTTTGGCTCCCTTGAGCCCAGATGATGGACATATGTTTTGCCCCTCGTGTCTTGGGATCGGACACCTGAGGGAAGCCCGGACTGGCAATGCCTGCCTTAATTGTGCAGCATGCCACTGGCAGAGAGATCTACTAGACTTGCGGCACTGGTAAGTGGAATATCTAGTGCGACTTTGGCCTCCCAGTCCCAGGAAGGACCAAAGCACCGTAAACGCCCACATGCAGGAGCCCCTTTGGCTAAGAAGGTTACTCGTGACCATGCTTTGGCTGAAAAGGTCGAAACGTTGACTTCTGAGTTTGCTCAAATTAAGGTCCTTGCTTCTGAATCTACAGCCTAGGGATGCAGTGACAGTTCCTGTTGTCCCTAATGAGGCTGATCAGACCGATGTAGTTAATCAGCAGGAGGAAGATGCCATGTCTATTGCTGCGACTAATTCCTTGTACATGACAAGTGATATAAACTGTGTGGAGGATGAAGATGAGAGGGGTCTTTCTCCAAGCCATTCATTAGTGGGCTCTCACACCTCTGAGGCAGAGCCCCTGCCGCAAACCGGATCTGGACTATCCTTTGTCAAGCAAGCTGTTCAGCTGGCTTTATCCAGGCTTGGGGTCGACAATCCCCCTGTGGAAACCACCGCTTTAAGTGCCTTTTCCAAAGTCACTGAGAAGCTTTAGTTCAACATTCCAGTTTCACAACCATATATCGAGGAACTCCACCGATGTTGGGCAGACCCAAAATCACTGACCTATCTATCACAAGACTGCAGAGCCATTAGCTGCTATGTGTGATTGTGGCGCAGTATGGTCTGAACCGTATGCCCACCGTTGACAGCATTTATGCGAACCTGGTTGTGGCTCCAGCTGATGTTGCAACGGCCGATGCCCGCTGCCACGACCTCAGTGTAGGGCACTGATGACCTCCCTCACCAAAAGCTATGACATAGCTGCTCGCATTAGTCGCCTAGGCAAACTCATTGTCCAATTTAGCCCGTGCCCTCTCAAAGCCTTTGACGGAGGCAGAGGTTGATGATGCTATGCAAAGTCTTAGTGATGCCTCACTCCAAACTTTTGCTTATATGTCCAGAGAGCTTGGCAGACTGATGTCTAACCCTTACCATCACTAGACGTCAGGTGTGCGTGCGCAGTCCCCCCTGTCCGAATCCTGCAGAGGCACACTCCATTCGCTGTCCGGTCTTCCAGGCCAAGTATTTGGACCTGCGGCCCAACAAACGTTGGAGCGTGCTGTTGAGGCTAGTAAATCTCTGCAACAGTTTGTTGACCTACACCGGTCTTCCAGACCTCAGCCAGTCCAGACGTGCTACAGCTTTTCACTCTACATCCAGGCTTCCGCCGACTCCCAGAGCTGCACATGCCTTCACAGTTGAGGGCCAGCTCTCCCAGCGGCCTGCCTTTCAGGAGCCTACGGGCAGACCCCCCGAGAACTGAACGGTTTTCACAGAGCTTCCATCAATCGCGCCAGAGGTCCTCAGGGATGGCGAGGCAGAGGTGGTCGGGTCTGACTGCCAACGTTTGGCCCCCAGTCATTTTTCACGAAATCAACTCAGCCACTGGGAGGCTCAAGTTCAAGAACCATGGGTCATTTCAACCTTGTTCGAAGGTTACAGAATTCAGTTCAGATGTCGTCCTCCAAAGTTCAATGGGGTAAGGATGACTGTTGTTTCCCCACTCGGTGCAGTCTGCCACCCCTACAACGGGGATTTTGGAACTCCTGGAGAAGGGGGCCATAGAGGCCAGTTCACAGTTCAGACCAGCTCAGGGGGTTCTATTCAATTTACTTCCTTGTTCCAAAGAAGGATGGCGGCTTTCGTCCTATCCTAAATCTCCGACGTCTGAATCATTATATCAAAGTGCTGCAGTTTCACATGCTCCGCACAGTAGACGTCCTTCAAACTATCACACCAGGAGACTGGTTCACAAGTGTCGACTTAAAAGACGCCTATTTCCATGTGCCAGTGGCGCCTCGTCACAGGCAGTTTCTCCGCTTTGCTTTCGAAGGTCAGGCATACCAGTTCAGGGTGCTTCCTTTCAGCCTCTCTCTCACCCCTCGTACATTTACCAGATGTATGGCTGCAGCACTAGCCCCACTGCAAGCTCTTGGATTAAGAATCCTACCCTACTTATCTGATTGGCTTGTCTGCGCTCCAACTCAGGAGCAGGAGCACAACAACACAGATCTTCTACTGAACCATGGACTCACAGTGAACTTTGCAAAGAGTTCTCTTGTTCCCAGTCAAGAAACGACCTTCATCGGCATTGCCATCAACTCCCTAACTGTGACTGCATCGCCATCCCCGCAGAGAGTGGACGATGTAATTCGTCTCGTCTCTCACATTCAACAGGCTGTGATGCTGCCTTTGGTTTGCTGCTCCGGTTGATGGGCAAATTGACTGCAGTGTCGCTAGTGGTACCTTTGGGACTTCTGTTCTTACGTCCCCTACAGATTTGGATCAACAACCTAGGCCTCAACTCAAAGTTGCATCAGCACAGGCTTGTACGACTCTCCAACCAGTGCCTTCTGCACCTCAGACCCTGTGGGAACGTGGACTTCATCTGCAAGGGTGTCCCCTCTAGGCTCCATCCCTTCTCGCCGAGAGGTGGTTGTACAGATGCATCACTCAAAGGTTGGGGGGCTGTGTGGAATCACAGGATGGTGAGGGGTGCCTGGATTCCTCAGGAGAGACTCCAACACAAACGTGCTGGAGCTTCGCGCTGTGCGACTGGCTCTCAAGCATTTCCTCCCAGCCCTGAGAGGAAGACATGTTCTTGTCCGGTCGGACAACACGTCAACAGTCAATCATATAACCCATCAGGGGAGCACCAGGTCCAATCACTCATTGGCAGAAACTCGGAGGCTTCTCTTATGGGCGTTACCTCGCCTTCAAAGTGTCAGAGTAGTTCATCTGCCCGGCGTACAGAACAGCACTGCGGATTTACTCTCCAGACAGAAACAACCACGGGGAGAGTGGAGACTGAACCCGATTGTGGTCCAACTGATCTGGCAGAAGTATGGTGTAGCGGAAGTAGACCTTTTCGCTTCAAGCACCTCGACACATTGCCCACAGTGGTACTCCCTCTCAGAACCAGACAGTCCGCTGGGGCAGGATGCATTGGCTCACCCGTGTCCGGATTGCCTCCTTTATGCCTTCCCTCCTCTCCCGCTGCTGATGTTGACACTGCACAGGATAGATCAGAGCAGCCACAGGGTGCTGCTGGTTGCTCCATTCTGGCCGAGGAGGATTTGGTTTCCCATGATTTACAACTCCTCGAGGGGGAACCTTGGGCTCTCCCGGAGAAAAAGGATTTGTTGTCACAGCTACAAGAAGGATTTGGCACCCTCACCCAGAACGCCTTCAACTATGTGTGGCCGTTGAGGGGCCGGACTCCTTGTTAAGTTCTTGTGACCAGGCTGTTGTTCAGACTATCCTTAATTCATGTGCTGCTTCTACCAGGGCTTTGTATGTCAACAGATGGAAGCTGTTTGCGCGGTGGTGTGAGAACCAAAAGTCAGACCCGGAGCCTTGCCCTGTGCCTATTCTCCTCAAATATTTCCAAGAACTGCTGGAGAAAGGACTCTGTCACTACCTTTAAGATTTAGACAGACAATCTATCTTTATTAGTTGGCTATGTACCACAGGCTTTTAAGGTGGCAGTAATTACACCATTACTTAAAAAGCCATCACTTGACCCAGCTTTCTTAGCTAATTATAGGCCAATCTCCAACCTTCCTTTTCTCTCAAAAATTCTTGAAAGGGTAGTTGTAAAACAGCTAACTGATCATCTGCAAAGGAATGGTCTATTTGAAGAGTTTCAGTCAGGTTTTAGAATTCATCATAGTACAGAAACAGCATTAGTGAAGGTTACAAATGATCTTCTGATGGCCTCAGACAGTGGACTCATCTCTGTGCTTGTTCTGTTAGACCTCAGTTCTGCTTTTGATACTGTTGACCATAAAATTTTATTACAGAGATTAGAGCATGCCATAGGTATTAAAGGCACTGCGCTGCGGTGGTTTGAATCATATTTATCTAACAGATTACAATTTGTTCATGTAAATGGGGAATCTTCTTCACAGACTAAGGTTAATTATGGAGTTCCACAAGGTTCTGTGCTAGGACCAATTTTATTCACTTTATACATGTTTCCCTTAGGCAGTATTATTAGACGGCATTGCTTAAATTTTCATTGTTACGCAGATGATACCCAGCTTTATCTATCCATGAAGCCAGAGGACACACACCAATTAGCTAAACTGCAGGATTGTCTTACAGACAAAGACATGGATGACCTCTAATTTCCTGCTTTTAAACTCAGATAAAACTGAAGTTATTGTACTTGGCCCCACAAATCTTAGAAATATGGTGTCTAACCAGATCCTTACTCTGGATGACATTACCCTGACCTCTAGTAATACTGTGAGAAATCTTGGAGTCATTTTTGATCAGGATATGTCATTCAATGCGCATATTAAACAAATATGTAGGACTGCTTTTTTGCATTTGCGCAATATCTCTAAAATTAGAAAGGTCTTGTCTCAGAGTGATGCTGAAAAACTAATTCATGCATTTATTTCCTCTAGGCTGGACTATTGTAATTCATTATTATCAGGTTGTCCTAAAAATTCCCTGAAAAGCCTTCAGTTAATTCAAAATGCTGCAGCTAGCGTGCTAACAGGGACTAGAAAGAGAGAGCATATCTCACCCATATTGGCCTCTCTTCATTGGCTTCCTGTTAATTCTAGAATAGAATTTAAAATTCTTCTTCTTACTTATAAGGTTTGAATAATCAGGTCCCATCTTATCTTAGGGACCTCATAGTACCATATCACCCCAATAGAGCGCTTCGCTCTCAGACTGCAGGCTTACTTGTAGTTCCTAGGGTTTGTAAGAGTAGAATGGGAGGCAGAGCCTTCAGCTTTCAGGCTCCTCTCCTGTGGAACCAGCTCCCAATTCAGATCAGGGAGACAGACACCCTCTCTACTTTTAAGATTAGGCTTAAAACGTTCCTTTTTGCTAAAGCTTATAGTTAGGGCTGGATCAGGTGACCCTGAACCATCCCTTAGTTATGCTGCTATAGACTTAGACTGCTGGGGGGTTCCCATGAAGGGAGTTTTTCCTTCCCACTGTTGCCAAGTGCTTGCTCACAGGGGGTTGTTTTGACCGTTGGGATTTTTTCCGTAATTATTGTATGGCCTTGCCTTACAATATAAGGCGCCTTGGGGCAACTGTTTGTTGTGATTTGGCGCTATATAAATAAAATTGATTTGATTTGTGTTGCTGCAATCTCTGCCCGACACGTCTACGTTGATGGCCGGTCAGTGGGTTCACACCTCTTAGTGTGTCGTTTTTTTGAAAGGTGCTCTATGTTTGCGGCCTCCAAGGCTTGCACGCGTACCTTCATGGGATCTTCCTCTAGTCCTGGAGGGTTTAAGCTTATCCCCTTTCGAACCAGTTGAAAGTGTTGATCTTAAATGGGTGTCAGTGAAGACTGCCTTCCTACTTGCACTGTCTTCGGCTAAGCGGGTGGGAGAGCTCCATGCCCTATCAGTCGCTGGGGACCGTTTGCGATGGAATTCTGATGGATCTGGGGTTACGCTGTGGCCTAATCCGTCCTTTTTACCCAAGAGAATTTCAACCTTTCATGTTAACCTGCCAGTTTCCTTGGCTGTGTATGCCCCGCATTCTGATCCAGGATTATCTGTCTCAGGTTCCTTGTGTCCTGTCCAAATGTTGAAGCAGTACATTAGTGCGACTGCCGGGATCCGGAAAACAGATGCCCTGTTTGTGTGTTACGGTGATCACAAAAGAGGCTGTGCTGTCTCAAAGCAGTGACTCTCGCATTGGGTCGTGGATGCCATTTTACGAGTATACAAGTCCAGAGGTCTTCAGCCTCCTAAGGTTATGTGCCATTCCACCAGAGGGGTGTCCACCTCCTGGGCTGCACTGAGAGGTGTCTTTTTGAGTGATATTTGTGCTGCTGCTACGTGGGCTTCGTCCTGTACCTTCGACCGCTTTTACAGACTGAATGTGGCTGCTCCTCCTGCGGTGACTTCGGCGGTGTTGTCTGCCTCCACTCCCCACTGCTGATGCGAGGTGAGTGTGACTCTTCGTGACCTTGTTGGTATTAAGTCATCCAGGTGCTAAAGCACCGCCCTTTGGCGGTCATCTGGAATTCATAGAACCGTAGTTACATTCGTAACTCTCGTTTTGGGGTCAATGTGACTGAAAATGATCACAAATGTAACGAGACAGAAATGTTTCACATTTTCTTCACTATTGTCTTGGAAAATCTTTTCTAAGCTTTTTTCCATTTAATAATCAGAACATCTACTTTGTCAAAACAATGCTATTTACTGCTTTTTCTATAGGAATAAATTTATTATTGTGAAGACTTGAGTTTAGCCTTCTGGCCCGGCCCTCCACAATATTTTCTGTTTCTCATTTGGCCCTTTGCAAAAAATATTTGCCCACCCCTGGCCCAGACGCTGTTGTCTTCCTTTCAGCAGAGTTCTGTGTCTGAGAGGAGGGCCGTCAAACAAATCTCGCTCTTCAGAAATGACGAATCACAGCACAGCTAGTACTGACCCCTGGTTCCCTCCCCCATAGTGCAACAAGTTTTGAGTAAGAGCAGAAATCAGCTTGGAGAGGGCGGGGCCGCGCTGTGCCTTGATAGAATGGCGTGAACTCTGAACACGGCGCCATTTTGGCTCCAACTGTGCTGAACTACTGAATGAGCCTTTAATGTTTTCAACATTTTTTTTTTAATCATTTAACCACATACAGCAACATCCAGGTACAGACACTATCAAAATAAATATAAAAATAGTTAAGATATCAAATTTACATAAATGTACAATTTATGATGATTTATTTAATTAATTTAAAGCCTGATTTATGCAGCTGCGCCTCTAAGTCCGTGTCATGCAATGACGTGTGACAGTTTTAAAGTTCTCCGTCTCTAGATTTTGCTTTATTCTGGATTAATTTCACCCTCAACAAGCTTTTCTTTCTACAATCATCACCTCCAAATCAAAGGTAAGCT
Source organism: Thalassophryne amazonica (assembly GCF_902500255.1). Classification (NCBI taxonomy): domain Eukaryota; kingdom Metazoa; phylum Chordata; class Actinopteri; order Batrachoidiformes; family Batrachoididae; genus Thalassophryne; species Thalassophryne amazonica. The sequence goes on along the minus strand of NC_047116.1, from coordinate 3,466,753 downwards.
GAGCAATTTCCTCTTTCACAGACTTCGTGCTGTAAAGTTGTGGACTTTTCTGATCCATCTGTAATCAGCGTGTGCGCTATAAAAACTGTTATAATATGATGGCAGACGAAGCAGTGAAAGCAGAAAAGTGTCAAATCACAGCCGGCTGTGAGTTGACACTTTGCTGCTTTCACTGTGCAGCCTGCAGCCTGATGTGCACGTCAGACTGCGGAGTCTGAGCACGGTGTGAAAAAATAAACGGTCTGGCTTTTAATCACAGAAATGACTCCGGTCCCACATGTGAGGGGTTTCATGGAAATACGTTGTGATCAGACGGGACATTTTATCTGATGTGAGCGAAAAATCCGCTGTACAAAATCTGTTATATACAGTGTTTATTCCATAGAAAACAAAACAAAAACTTTGGGACTTGTTTTTGTCCGGTGACTGTGAATATCTGGTTTATACAATGACAGTTTAGGTGAGTTTTACTGTACACGGGACTGAACAATAAATTTACCTCTCAAAGCTTTGATGATGAAGTCACTTCCATCCCACACGGCTGAATTTATTTTCCCAAATGTTTCTTCTGTTTGGATCTGAAGGGAATCTGTACATATTGAAGCCCTTGTTGTGTCTATTTGTGCCTCCAAATGCACAATAACCCGTCATTTTCAGTGAATAAATAAATAAAATAGCTGATTTACATACAGACATAATAACAGCCAGCACTATTTTGAACACAAGATGGCACCAGGAGTCATGTGACCGATTTTTTCTTACTCGTCATGTCACCGCTCTCTCAATTTAGGCACACTAGTGCTGGTCACATATTCCTCCTCCCTCGCAGCACTTGTCCTCGCTAGAGGAGCAGTTTCCTCTGAGTGTGCGTGCAGAGATAATTTGCGCTCTCACAGTTCATATCTACACGTGTGAAATAATATAACATGGCCGAATGCATGTTTTATCGCGCAAGTGCTTATAGCACTGATCTGATGCCACAGACTGAAGTCATGTCCCCAGGCGGGGCCAAGAGCAGTGGTGGGCACAGTTCAACTAATCGGATAGCCGATAATTATCGAAGCTAATATTTTTGTTATCATATTAGCTTTTCAGATAAGTTTTAAAACCATCATTGGACTAATTATCTTCCGATAAATTTAGTTCCGATAACTTTCAGTCCGCTAACATTTTCTTTGCTGGTAAAGTTTAACGGTCAGAAACGTTTGTAAACCCTAAAATCAAACATTTTAGCCCATTTGTGTGTTTCTAGCCATGGAGCAGACTGGCTGCCTGTCACTTGCTGATGACATCATCATTAAGCGCAAAACGTGATTGGCCGGTTGACGCAGGGAGCATTGTGGGTAGTGTAGTTCAGGTTCACTTTGGACGTTACAGTGACTCGTCCACTCGACACAAAAACAAAGACTAATTTTAACATTATTTTATTCCGTTGTGGCTGTAATTTAATCAACAAGACTCGCTGGGAGAGAGGAGCTCTCACGGCGCAGCTGTGTGTACAGAGGGAGGGACTTTTCTTCGCATTTAGACATTGTTTTGGATTTTAAAAGAGGATGCTTTATGTGGATTATTTATTTAGATAATCCCACTGAAACTAACAGGTAAGAATTTATATTTACTATGTGTATTTTATTCTGCCAATCAAAGCATTAATGGATGTATTTCGGTTGTTTAAGCTGCAGGGTTGGAAGTGTGTGAAAAAAGCGTCAGCTTTTAGTTCGTAAATGACGCTGTATCTAATACCGAGATAAACTGTGACTTCTAATACTGAGTTACTGCTTCTGAAAGATGATGACAGTGTTTGGGGTTTTATTTTTTGTTTATTCATTTTTCGTGTGTTGTGTTTGTGATTCCTGAATTTACCCAGCAGCCCCTGCGGCACTTAAAGTGAAACTGGTTTATCAGAAGCCGACAGTGTAATCTGACGTGGCCACGTCCAAATCAATACTAATAGTTATCGGTTATCTGTAATAAAGATAATTTTTTTTTAGCAGTTTAACTTTTCAGTTATCTGATTAATGGTTATCGAAGCTAACTTTTTGGTTCGCTGTGCCCACCACTGGCCAAGACCCATTTTTACAGATGGGTGGAAGGATGAGCGGCAAAACACACAAACCCAGCAAAAACAGCTTTAACCATTTATGACATCATAAAGAAACCCGGCGATGTGCGTGACCTTGTAGTCCAACCTGTCAGATTAGAGATTAATTAACATCAGGCAGAAGAATTACAGGAACTGTTTGTGAGGATCCTAGTTTTTGAAGGGCTGAAAGAACCTTCAGTCTTCCCCTCTTTCTCTTACACTCTCAGCCCTCCTTTAGTGACTCATTCATCATCTCATCACAAATTCAAACCTCTAAAACCCACTTTCCTCGCCTTTGAGGTGTTTTTCCTACTTTTGTTGTTCCTCTGATTCCCTCGATTCTTATTCTGTCCTGCTTTGGAACACCACACATCCATCCCAACATTCTCGTGCCTTTTCCAGCGCTCCCTTTACTGTCCGTAACTCGGCCTCATGCTCCACCTGACCTTTAATTCAAGGGTCACTCTGATCTCCTCCTCACATTGTTCCATCCAGACTGCACACTGTGGATTTTTCTGCATCCCGTCCTCCGTCTTCAGCGAGCTCCTCACCCCCACCATGTTCCTCCCTCGGCTCCTCACCTGCACCGACTCCTCCCATGTTGACACCCCTCACCCTGTCACTCACCCCGTCAACAACATAGTCTGGTTCTTTGGGTCGGACCAAACCTGCATATGTCATTCTTCCTCCTTGGTTCCACTCTCACTTATGACCATGTTGCCCTTCAGTTTGATCTTCCTCCATCAAACCCACAAAACCTCCTGCAGCCCGCCTGTTCGCCGTCTGTCACTCAGGCTCAAGTCTCACCTTGTAAAATGTCTTTGGTGTCTTGCAGAGTGTGGATGTGTGAGTCCAGCTGACATCGGTCCACTTCAGATTGTGAAAGCTGCTTCTTCTGCTGACTCAGCTGCTGGTGAAGAGACACCGACCGGGAGCTGCAGAGAGCGAGATGGAGGACATGGACATCATACCTACCAGCCTGAAGCTTTCACAGAGACATTCACAGGCATCTACGAGTACGTACAATATGACTGTGTTCTGTACCATGATGATTTTCTTTAATGACTTTTTATGATGGACATGGTTTCCCGTCAGTTCTCTGATACGTTCATGTCGTACAAATTTGCCTCAGAAATCATTAAACGTATTATCCACTTGCAGCTGAGTTAGCTGGTGTTCCTATGACACTGTAGTGGTTTGTGAGCTTAGCTTGCTCACAGGTGGTTAGCCACACGGCTAAACTTTTCCCTGACGACTCGCAGTATGCCAGCGATCATTATTAGCCTTTGTGGCTCACGTGCCACAGTAGCGCCCCCCTCAGGCAGTGCTGGTAGGAGTCATTTAGGTTTCACTCAGTATCAAGTGTTTCAGTACCGCAGCTCCTCTAGCTCCTCCTCCAGCTCTTCCCCACGTCTCTGCAAAATGCCCTGCTCCTCTTGCAGCCTGTTCGTCTCCCTCTGCTGCTCCTCCTGTTGTCTGACTCCTCTCCTCACCACCTCCTTTGCCTGCTGCAGCTCCTCCAGTGCCTCCTTCAGCTCCACACACACTGCAGCATGCTGAGAGTTCAGCTGCAGTCAAAACAGAACCAGTCAGTGCCTGTGAAACATCAACACCCTCAGTCAACTCCTGCTCCTCCCACCTCCTCCAGCTGCTGTCCAGCCTTCTCCTTCTCTTCCATCAGGAAGGAAAGCTGTCTCTCCTTCTCCTCCATGGTGACCTCTGTCTCTTCCTGTCTGTTTCTCAGTTCCTGCATGGCGTCTGCCTCTACTTGCTCCTGAGCTCTGAAGAACACCAAACAGCATCTTCAGGACCAAACAAATGAATATAAAAACGCGAGCTTCCGATTTCTAATATTCACATCGAGGGACAACATTCAAAACCAATCTGAAATAGCTGTGCGACAATTCATTTTAAAAGTTAATGTTCAGGATTTGGCTTTGATGTTGAGGTCAGGGGTCACGTGGCCGTCTGAGTCTGCCACCTCACAGAAGCGACCAGCTTACTATCTGTGGTCTGTTCAGGATCAAGTGTTTCTCTTTACACTCAGGACTGAAGACGATGGATTCTGAACTCACCTGAGCTGGCTGCACTGCAGCTCGAGCGACTTCACCTGTCTGTGCAGAGAGCTGACCTCTGACCTCAGCGCCTGCAGCTGTGTCCGGCTTTCTGACAGCTCAGCTTCTGCCTGCAGACACACAGACGTCAGTCGGGGGGGGGGGGTTGCAGAGGTGAGGTCAGCAAGCGAGCACTGGTACCTGCAGCAGCTGTCTGTTTAGCTCCGCCTTGTCTGCAGCCAGACTTTCATTCAGGGCAGCCATCTTGTCCAAAGCGTCCCGCCCATCCTCCACGTCCCTCTTCAGCACACACTCAGAGGATGAGAGACGCAGCACACACTCCCTGGACTGTGACAGACACAACCTGACTGACAGTCTGTAGCTCCGCCCACTCTGGCACATCACTATACACCCTTTTTAAAGTGGCTTCAACAGGAAAATGATGCGAACAACAGCATCGCCTTAACGACATAACGTCAAAGGACAGGACGGGAACAACGCAGCTAACATAGTTAGCATCTTTATTCCTGAAGATGTCTGTAGAAGCTGTGCTGCTAAAATCACAAACACCAACTCACACGCTTCCCGGTCACACTTTGTGGCTGTGAACCTGTTTTTGTGATTTCCTGTGTTAAAGGGAACTGCAACAGTTTTCACATGTTCAGATGTTTTTGAGTTGAAGAAATTAATCAGCCCAGTATTATTTAGAACAAACACCATCATGAGCCAAACCACGTCATGTAGGACGCGAGCTGAAAACACGCCGGCTGAGAGGAAACTGTCTGTCTGGCAGCAGGCACACGCGCACGATTACTGAAGTAAACACAAGGAAACTTTAAAACAGCCGGTTGGTTACATGAATACTTATGCATCATCAACAAAGGGTCCAAACATGTTGATTAACTTTGTACACGCATCTGACATGGTAACTCTTCAAGCTAAAGAAAAGACGTCATGTCATTTTAAATAAGGTGTAGAACAAGGGTTACGAATGTAACTGAGGTTCTATGAATTCCAGATGACCACCAGAGGGCGGTGCTTTAGCACCTGGATAACTACATGTGCGCAGCACAGAGGTCAAGAATATATACCAACAAAGTCACACCATTAGATGTGACCTGGGTGACGTCACTGGTTGTCTTTATATACCAGACGCACCCAGCGCTCGCTTCTTTTCGGAATGAACTCGCAAGACTCTGAGTGACAAGCAACTCTGGCAGTCATCCGGAATTCATAGAACCTTAGATACATTCATAACTCTCGTTCTATTTCATTCCAAGTGATCGCCAGAGGGCAGTGCTTTAGCACCTGGATGACTTAATACCAACAAGGTCACGAAGAGTCACACTCACCTCGCATCAGCAGTGGGGAGTGGAGGCAGACAACACCGCTGAAGTCACCGCAGGAGGAGCAGCCACATTCAGTCTGTAATAGCGGGCAAAGGTACAGGACGAAGCCCAAGTAGCAGCAGCACAAATATCACTGAAAGGAACACCTCTCAGTGCAGCCCAGGAGGTGGACACCCCTCTGGTGGAATGGCACATAACTTTAGGAGGCTGAAGACCCCTGGACTTGTATACTCGTAAAATGGCATCCACGACCCAATGTGAAAGTCGCTGCTTTGAGACAGCACAGCCTTTTTTGTGATCACCGTAACACACAAACAGGACATCTGTTTTACGAATCCCAGCAGTCGCACAAATGTACCGCTTCAACATTCGGACAGGACACAGGGAACCTGAGACAGATAATCCTGGATCAGAATGCGGGGCATACACAGCCAAGGAAACTGGCTGGTTAACATGAAAGGTTGAAATTCTCTTGGGTAAAAAGGACAGATTAGGCCACAACGTAACCCCAGATCCATCAGAATTCCATCGCAAACAGTCCCCAGCGACTGATAGGGCATGGAGCTCTCCCACCTGCTTAGCCGAAGACAGTGCAAGTAGAAAGGCAGTCTTCACTGACACCCATTTAAGATCAGCACTTTCAAATGGTTCGAAATGGGATAAGCTTAAACCCTCCAGGACTAGAGGAAGGTCCCATGAAGGTACGCGTGCAAGCCTTGGAGGCCGCAAACGTAGAACACCTTTCAAAAAAACGACACACTAAGAGGTGTGAACCCACTGACCGGCCATCAACGTAGACGTGCTGGGCAGAGATTGCAGCAACATAAATCTTCAAGGTAGCGACAGAAAGTCCTTTCTCCAGCAGTTTTTGTAAATATTTGAGTAGAACAGGCACAGGGCAATGCTCCGGGTCTAACTTTTGGTTCTCACACCACCGCGCAAACTGCTTCTATCTGTTGCCATACAAAGCCCTGGTAGAAGCAGCACATGAGTTAAGGATAGTCTGAACAACAGCCTGGTCACAAGAACTTAACAAGGAGTCCAGCCCTTCAATGGCCACACATACAGTCGAAGGCGTTCTGGGTGAAGGTGCCAAATCCTCCCCTGTAGCTGTGACAACAAATCCTTCCTCTCCGGGAGAGCCCAAGGTTCCCCTTGAGGAGCTTGTAAATCATGGGAAACCAAATCCTCCCAGGCCGGAACGGAGCAACCAGCAGCACCCTGTGGCTGCTCTGGTCTATCCTGTGCAGTGTCAACATTAGCAGTGGAAGAGGGGGGAAGGCATAAAGGAGGCAGTCCGGCCATGGGAGAGCCAGCGCATCCTGCCCCAGTGGGCTGTCTGGTTCCGAGAGGGAGTACCACCGTGGGCAATGTGTCGAGGTGCTTCTGCCAGATCATCTGGACCATAATAGGGTTCAGTCTCCACTCTCTCGGTGGTGGTTACTGTCTGGAGAGTAAATCTACAGCACTGTTCTGTACGCCGGGCAGATGAACTGCTCTGACACTTTGAAGGCGAGGCAACGCCCATAGGGGAAGCTTCCGAGCTTCTGCCAGTGAGTGATTGGACCTGGTGCCCCCGTAATGGTTTATGTGGTAGACTGTAGATGTGTTGTCCGACCGGACAAGAACATGTCTTCCTCTCAGGGCCGGGAGGAAATGCTTGAGAGCCAGTCACACAGTGCGAAGCTCCAGCACGTTTATGTGTTGTAGTCTCTCCTGAGGACTCCAGACACCCCTCACCATCCTGTGGATGGCGATGCAGCCACAGTTAGGGAGTTGAAGAGCTGTGTCGTTGTGCGCCTGCTCCTGAGTCGGAGTGCAGACAAGCCAATCGGCTAAGTAGAGTAGGATTCTTAATCCGAGAACTTGCAGTGGGGCTAGTGCTACAGCCACACATCTGGTACATGTATGAGGGGCGAGAGAGAGAGGCCGAAAGGAAGGACCCTGAACTGGTATGCCTGACCCTTAAAAGCAAAGCGGAGAAAATGCCTGTGACGAGGTGCCACTGGCACATGGAAATAGGCGTCCTTTAAGTCGACACTTGTAGACCAGTCTCCTGGTGTGATAGCTTGAAGGACATCTACTGTGCGGAGCATGTGAAACTGCAGCACCTTGAGATAATGATTCAGACGTCGGAGATCGAGGATAGAACGAAAGCCGCCATCCTTCTTTGGAACAAGGAAGTAAACTGAATAGAACCCCCTGAACTGGTCTGAACTGTGAAATGGCTCTATGGCCCCCTTCTCCAGGAGTTACAAAATCTCCAGCTGTAGGGCGGCAGACTGCACTGGGTCGGAAACAACGGTCATCCTCACCCCATTGAACTTTGGAGGACAACATATGAACTGAATTCTGTAACCCTCGAACAAGGTTGAACTCACCCATGGGTCTTGAACTTGAGCCTCCCAGTGCCTGAGATGATTTAGTGAAAAACGGCTGGGGGCCAAATGTTGGCAGTCAGACCCGACCACCTCTGCCTCGCATCCCTGAGGACCACTGGGCGCGATTACTGGAAGCTCTGTGAAACCGTTCAGTTCTCGGGGGTCTGCCCGTAGGCTCCTGAAAGGCAGGCCGCTGGGAGAGCTGGCCCTCAACTGCGAAGGCACGTGCAGCTCTGAGAGTAGGCGGGAGCCTGGATGTAGAGTGAAAAGCTGTAGCACGTCTGACTGGCTGAGGCCTGGAAGACCGGTGTAGGTCAACAAACTGTTGCCGAGATTTACTAGCCTCAACAGCATGCTCCAAAGTTTGTTGGACCGCAGGTCTAAATACTTGGCCTGGAAGAACTGGCAGTGAACGGAGTGTACCTCTGCAAGATTCGGATAGGGGGAGATTATCGATCCCGAGCCTGGATGAAGCCAACTGAACAGCTTGCTGGACAAAGAATAGTCCCGGTCTGGTTTGCGGCAGGAACTGTGCCTCAGAGGTGTGAGAGCTCACCAATGAATGGCTTGGAGAGAGACTCCTCTCATCCTGGTCCTCCACACAGTCTGTATCACTTGTGATGTACAAGGAATCAGTTGCAGCAATAGACATGGCATCTTCTTCCTGCTGAGCAACTACATCGGTCTCATCAGCCTCATTAGGGACAACAGGAACTGTTACGGCATCCCTATGCTGTAGATTCAGAAACAAGGACTTAATCTGAGCAAACAGAAGTCAACGTTTCAACCTTTTCAGCCAAAGCATAGTCATGAGTAACCATCTTAGCAGAAGGGGTCCCTGCATGTGGGCGTTTACGGCACTTTGATTCCTTCCTGGGGCTGGAGGCCAATGTCCCACTAGGCATCCCACTTTCCAATGCTACGAATCTAGCAGACCTCTCTGCCAGTGGCATTCTGGCACAATTAAGGCAGGCATCACCAGTCAGGGCTTCCCCTCAGGTGTCCGATCCCAAGACATGAGGGGCAAAACATATGTCCATCACCTGGGCCCAAGGGAGCCAAACAGGTACTACAGCCATGCAACAAAGGCCCTGACAACATTGTGAACTGTGTGCAGATGGCTAACACAAGCCCTGACGATTACAGATAGAAAAACAAAGCGTGAATCACACGCAGTGTAAATAGTAACACAAGGCATGGAGCGTGGAACACTCACAGCCACAGACTTAACACGAGACATGAAGTGTGAAGCACTCACAGCCACAATCTTAACACGAGGCACGGAGCGTGAAGCACTCACAGCCACAGACTTAACATGAGACATGAAGTGTGAAGCACTCACAGCCACAATCTTAACACGAGGCACGGAGCGTGAAGCACTCACGGCCACAGTAATAACACGATGCACACAGCTGAAATACTCACAGCCCAAGTGCTAAGTCACTTACAGAAATGACAACAGTAGGTGCTAGCGGAGCTGTTGAACTTAGTAAAATGGGGGCAGCGCAGAAGAAAGTACTTCAAGGAGTGGAAAACACTTACGGCAAGCCCAACACAGTACACTATACTGGTTCTGATACACACACTACCACGTAGTTAACAGGGTTAGCGACACAACTAAACGAGTAGCCAGCTTTTGTCGAAACAACACAGCTAAAGGGTTAGTGGCTAGCAGCTAATGACTTCAACTGTACACAGAGGAAAATACTCAGCAGGGCAGCGGCGAAGGCGCGCACCTAGCGAGGAAGGTGTACTCATGACAGGCAAATCAAAGAATACAAAACAGTGAAGCCGTGTCTCACAGCCTCTGGAGGACATGTGCAGTGCATGTAGCTCCAACCGAAAGTGGGTTGCAAGGCTACAAGCGAGAGCGGCAATCGTAGCTAAATGCGTTCTCACCTCTTCAGAATGCGAGAATGTAGAAAAGAAGCGAGCGCTGGGTGCGTCTGGCATATAAAGACAACCAGTGACGTCACCCAGGTCACATCCAATGGTGTGAATTTGTTGGTATATATTTTCGACCTCTCTGTGATTGTGCACATGTAGTTATCCAGGTGCTAAAGCATCACCCTCTGGCGGTCAGTAGGAATGAAATAGAAACAGATTTCCACTCACACAGGGTAACTGTTTTTACTGCGACCGACTGATCAAATTCATCGAAGTGAACGAGCAGCAGATCGTAAACCACGAAAACGGCATAAAAAACCCTCCTCCATGTAGGACAAACCCAATTAAAACAGTTTAAAACAGTTAGTTAAAACAGAAGTGAACCGTCTGTCCGGTTGGCTGGTGACTGACAGACAGATGGGAAAAGATTCCCACAATTACAGATGCTGTCTGTTGATGCTCTTCAGGCACCGGCAGAGTATTTAATGTTAACTTAAATGCATCAGCAAAAATGTACAATTAAAAATCCACTTTATTTTAATCTTTCTCCACATTTCTATCGGAAACAACAGATATGTTATTTTTGTCTTCATCAATTGTCCAGCATCCCAATATTTTCAGGAAGAAATACTTTTTATAATGTTGTCTGGTGTTATCTGTATAATAATTATGTTGATAAAGCTCTGAACAGCTGCTGGCAGATGAATGATCTACCGCAACATCATTATGTCGGCAGATATTCGGGGTCTGGACTTGATCCTTTACCCTCCTGCAAATCGACTGTTGTGTGTCTGTCGTTTACCTTCTGCAGAGTGTCTCTGACATCAGCGGCTTCCGCTTCTGCTCTCTGCCTGTCCAGCTGCTCTTTCTCTATCGCCACCTACAGGACACAGAAGGAATTACGGAGAGAGAGAGAGAGAGAGAGAGAGAGAGAGAGAGAGAGAGAGAGAGGAGAGAGAGAGAGAGAGAGAGAGGAGAGAGAGAGAGGAGAGAGAGAGAGAGAGAGAGAGAGAGAGACGAAGAGAGTTGAGCTAGATTTCTGGGAGGCAGATACAAAACCTGAATTAGGAACTAAAAAAAGCCCTCTTGATATATCTGCTGATATAAACATAATGTCAATGATTTCTAAGATTTCATTATCAAACCCTGATGACAAAAAATGCTTCATGTTTTACAGCCTAGTGGGCACTGCTGGAGGTGTGGTAGGCCTACTGTAGAGCCTAGCAGGTGCTAACACCTACATGAAAATAACCAACAACCAACCAGCCTTCACTCTGACTGGCAGCTGCTGTGTGTCACATCACTCAGCATTTGCATGAAATAGATTTCTCAGCTTTTGTTGCCCACCTGGCGGTGCAGTGACCTCATCTGTCATCGCTGTAAAACGCCCACTCTGACTGAAAATGAATGGCAACTGGTCGCCTTGACTCTGCTTCTTGTAGCTAATGTGACCAAGGGATGATGGGGTTCCAGCCATGCTTGATGCTGTGCAACTGCCCTCTACTGGCCAAGCTACATGATGACACCTTTCCTAACAGCCAGTGTTTTCTACATTGCTTATCTGGTAAAATAAAAGTTTTAATTTTAGCAAAGATAACGACATGTTTGTGGAAGGCTCATATCAGCCGATATTATCAGTCAGATTCTCGTTATCAGTGTAGGATCATGACAGACACTGAATAAAGCTGGAACAGCACCCCTTCCTGTAACTGGCATGTTGTTATGAAGTCAGTCAGACCTTCAGACTGTGGATCTCCATGTGGTGACGAGTTTCTTGGTCAGACAGTTGGATGCTATCAAAGAGTTCGTGTTCAGCTCTGAAAAATACAAAAAAAAGTGATAAGTGACTAAGATAAACGCATGTGAGATAAATACGGTGTAGCAGAGAACTCAACACACCGTTTGAGCATGTCGCTCTCCAGCTGCCTGCTCCTCTCCTCCTGTCGCTCCGTCTCTCGCCTCAGTCTGCTGTTCTCCTTCTTCACCTCCTCCTCACTCCTCAGTACCTGCTCTAGCTGCACACGCAGAGAGGACAGCTCCTCCTGCTGCCTGACAGATGAACAACAAGCAGCCTTCAGATCACTCATTCATAGAATAATCTTACAATAACACGATAACAGAGTAAGTTACAGTGACGTACGGGGTACCGCGGGGTTGTGTTCTAGGCCCAATCTCATTCTGTGTGTCGCATCTCTTGATCGGGTTATACAGAGCTACAGGAGGACTTTCAGAGTTACACTGATGACCTGCAGGTGTGCCTGTCTGTTTTTGTTGGTGGGATCTCTCACAATGTAAATACTGGCTGTGTGTCTGACTGCAGTGGAAAAATTGGATGTCATCTTAATTTTGGACTTCTGAACACAGGTAAGACCGAGATGACTGACATGGGTCCTGCTGAATCATCTGCATGAAGATAGTCAGAGGTGCAGTAAATGGAATTCTGTATCTCTCCATCTAACATCAACATGACAGCCTTATCGACTCCTGAAGGATCTACGGCCTTGGTGAAGGAATTTGACTTCCCCTTCTTATCTATCTACCCCACCCCCCTCCAGCCTGCTGTTGCCTAGCAACACCAGACTTTACGCACACATGGACAGAAACTCCACAAACTTAACTCATCTGCATACAACGCACATCTCCCTCCCTCCATCCCTACTACCCCAGCCCTGTGTCTCTCCACTCCCCTTACCCTGGCCTCCTCCCTGTCACCCTGGAGGCAGTGCGGCTTTTGCTGCTGCAGCCTTCAGCTCCCCAAGCTGGGTGGTGCAGCTCCTCCTGCTGCAGCCTTCACCCACTTTGCCTCCATTCGGATGACAGACTGCTTCAAGTTTAGTGCACATAAACAATGTCAAATGTATATGTGTTGTCTTTAATTCTGATGTGTGCCATTATTACAGTAAACAAGTAATAATTGTGGATTAATTGGTGTATTTTGTCTTAAGTAATTGGAGTGCAAACATAATTTCATTGTTGTTGCATTCGTGTAATAACAATGACAATAAACCTCATCTCATCTCTGTCGGCAAACATACGACAGTCGGATACTGTGGAGACTTAAATCATGTTTACAGACTCATTTGTTTTACTTGTTTTATCATTAGTTTTATTGTGTTATGTGTTTTTATTATTGTGTTCTTTTATGGTTTTGTCTTTTTATTGTGTTTTAAAATGTATAATTCAGTTTTCTCTGTTTTTATTATGCTGTGTGAAGCACCTTGAGGCGATCTCACTGTGAATTGGCGCCATATAAATGAATAAATTTGAAATTTGAATCTCATCTGATCTAATCTCAGCTCTCATCTCTCTCATGAAGAGTCAGCAGGAAGCTCAGAAAGCTCATTTCCATTCAGGAAACGTTGCAGAACTGTAACGCTGAGCTACCAACTCGTGCATGTGTGTCTCCAGAACTCATTACTGTGTTAGGAAGAGTTCACCTGTGGAGGTTTTTTGTTCTGTGCCGTTTCCAAAGTCTTTGTGTGAACTCACTGCGATGTTTGTCAGCTTCGATGATGTTTCAGTAAAAAGTAAAAATCAGACAAAAAAGTTTTGCTAAAATCCACTTTTTGAGGTATCTGAGTTACAGAAAAGCCATTCAATGTGACTGATCACGTAATCTGTATGTGTGTGTGTGTGTGTGTGTGTATACGTGTGTACCTGGTCAGAGTGTCCCGTGTGTGCGTAAGCTCCAGCTGCGTGCGCCGAGTGTGCGTGTGCTCCTCCTGGTTCTCCTCCTCCAGTCGACTCAGCCTGGACTGCAGCGCCGCTTTATCGTCCGCAAGCTGGCGGGCAGAGAGCTCCGCCCCCTGACGCACGCAGGGAACAACACTGAGCTGCACAAGCACCAGCTGAACCTGCACAATCCCGAGCCGTCACTCACCTGCAGTTCCTGCTGCTTCCACTCAAAGGTGCTCTCAGCCTGAGCCAGCACAGACAGCAGGGACGACAAACTCAGGACGCCGTCCTCCGGGACGCCGGCCACCAAACTGCTGCTACGCAGGGCTCTGGACTGAAGAGTGTGTGTGTTAAATTCTTTTGAACAGAACATGCAGGCTCAGGCTTTCTATGTGCCTGACGTCATTTCGGCTGCACTAGTCATTTGTCTTTGTCTTTTTTTCCCCAGTGTGCCCGTGAACTGGAATAAACCGGTATGGAAAATGAATGAAAATCTGACATGTTACAACTTATATTTTCACTTGAGGTCATTTCATTTCAACGTGTCAACATCTGATAGACAGCGTGATGCATAGTAAATATTCACACCTGTACACTGCAAGAGCTTTTAGAGAACACTTAACTGAGCTGCCTCGCCAAGTTAGCTAGCTAACTAAATGGAATGGTAAATGGACTGCAACTATATCACACACACGGCATTTACAAAATGTCAGTGATGGCAGTTTTCTATGCATTTACTCTATTGGATGGGAGTGGGAATAGCATCCAACTATCACATTCGCTATTCACTGCACTAAATGACACTTAAACAGAATTTTCAGTTTTGCAAATGGCTTTTTTTAACAAATAAAAAAGACATTTACAAATACACATTTATTTGCAAAAACCAACACACGTTACAGTAACTTGTGTGTTGGTTTTTTTTTCACAAATAAATAAACCAACCAACCAATGATGAAGAGTCTCATTTTCCCCTTAATGCCTTTTGGGATCTGTGAGTGTTACAATGCTCAAACCTTCAGAATTAGTGCATGACTTTAAAACTAAAAGATATGTGTGATATTCTCACTTTGTAAAAATGACAGAGTTGATGTTAATGTCCATAAACTGTCCAGAATTAGTTTGGTTTTTAAAATCAAACCATAAATCAAACCTGCTCTGTTTTTGATGCCTTCTGCCACACGACTGGGGCACTGTATGTTGAAAGTAAATGACTTCCTTACAGCAGTGGGTAGGGCGCACAACGACAGAAGCTCTGACTCGTTTGTGTTGGGTTTGTGATGGCCTTTGATTTTACTCAGAAACATAGGCGGTGCTTAAACTCAAAACTGGCTTGTCAGTAGTTGACAGTGTTTTGGAGTCAATACTAAAAGTTAGCGCTTAGCTGTAGCTTCCGCTAAATGTCTTATTGGTTTATCGGTTTAGCGTTGTGAAAGTTAACTTTTCAGTTAGCAGATTAGTGGTTATCAAAACTAACTTTCTGGTTAGCTGTACCCACCACTGACCTCAGCATCACTTCTTCCACTGTGGGACACAAGTCCATCAGTGCTGGTGTATTCATAGTTTTGTTTAATATAAAAAAGTGACAAAAGATTTTCAACTTGGCGTTTTTTTGCCCAGACTCACCAGTCTGACTGCAGCCTGACTGACAGACTGAAGACTACGCTCCATTTCTCTGTGTCTCTCCAGCTCCAGCTCTCTCTGCTCTTTCTGTCCATCATCGGCCTGCAGCAAACCAGACAGCTCTGAAATCCTGTGAGTGAGAGACAGTGACAGAGGGACAGAGCAATAAGGAGACAGAGAGAGAGAACACAGAGTTTGACTGGCGTTGCATTGGCTTGTGTACTAGATCTGGGCCAGTATCCACAAAGATTCTCAGAGTCCTCTCAGAGAGCTCCCAACTTAGTAATAATAATTTAATGTCATGATCAGGGTTCTAGCTAGAACCATTTTAGTGCCGGGTAAATTATGTGATCTCAGCTGAAGTCTTGGGGTGCAGGGGCTCCCGGCTGGGGTAAAGAGGCCAAAGTACCCTGAAGGTATAGGATTTTAAAACTCTAAAATGTTATACACAAGCCCTATTTTAACCAATTTTGAGTGGTTTTATGGCTCGGTCACACAGCATACGATGATTCCTGAATGAAGGGAATAAAGTAAAAAAGTCACAAATCGTTGAGAAAAGGTGGACGAACGAGCTTTATTACCGAATAGCCTGTGAATCAAGAGCGCAAAAGGGATGAAACAGGAACAAAACGAAACCGAAGTCAACGTTGATCTCGACACGAAACGCACCTGGAGCCACTGCATGTCTGCATCTTGGCGCTGGGATGGAGCTCAGCTGCAAACAGAAGCGCATGATCCGACCCACTGTGGAGATCTGTGCGCATGTCGGTGGATCCACCTGCTCTGGTTCCTCGTCCAGAACAAAAGAGGGATCATCTCCTTCATCATCAGAATCCTCACTGTCTGGTTCAGACTCTAATGACACACTGCGTGCTCCAATTTAAAAAACAAAACACCACCACACACGCTAAATACTCCACCAAAATAATACACACTGCAAACACGTACACCCGAAATGCGTACGAGAGAGAGAGAGAGAGAGAGAGAGAGAGAGACCTGTCACCTTCTGCCTTTTTTTAAAAACCCTGCTGTTTGGGTTGACCTCACGCAAGCACAGGCACTGTGTATGTGGATCAGACACACACACATGCACGCACTTCACCTTCTCTCCAGCTGATCACACTGGGTTTTCTATTTTCATGTCACACCTCTGTGGATCAAAGCTGTTCACACTCAAATGTCCACTGCAGCTTTTTGGAAACGGGCGCCTTTAAACTGTAAAATAAACCTTAAACTTATGAATGTGTTAACATATACCGACACAGACACTGTGGATTTTAATGAAACATTTTAATGGAGACGTTTGCAGCTGAGACATGTAGAAAATTAGAAATACAAAGTCTGTTAGAAAAGTAATGGACCTTTTTATTTTTTGCAAAAACTATATGGATTTGAATCATGTGTGACTGCATCAACCAAGCTTGAACCTTCGTGCGCATGCGTGAGTTTTTTCACGCATTTTGTTGTGTGCCCTGTGCCTCCGTCCTGACGCGCGAAATCCTCCGCACGTCTTTTCATGCCGAAAAAGTGCTGATGTCAAACTCTGCCATTTCTGTGGTAGTCAGGCGACGTCCTGGATAAACAAAGCGTTCACTTTGGAAATGAACGGCACATTCCACTGTTATAGGAGTTTTTTGTCATGAAAAGATGTGCAGAGGAATTTGTGCGTCGGGACGGAGGCGCAGGGCACAGAACAAAAAGCAACGCTGTGATGAAGCCTCACAAGACATGTTGTAGCATGTCCAGCTCGTCCACAATTTCTCGGATAATCACACGACTGAAAAGCCACCGAAAGCTGTCTGAATTTTCCGAATGGTGCAAGAGCTGAGCATGTTAGGGCATGTCCTGTGAGACCAACACGGAGGTGCTTTCGTCACGCGCCATGAGCGGCTCCGTGGCAAATTTCTCCGCTCAGTTCCTGTAACAGTGGAATGTGCCGAAAAAGTGCTATGTCCAGCTGTCTTGCCATTTCTCTGGTAGTCAGACGACGTCCCGGATCAACACAGCGTTCACTTTGAAAATGATCTGGTCGTTTCAGCCTGTCGATCGCCGCTCGGTGCACAGCGCGCCCTCAGCCGCTGTGGGCCGTCTTTAATCCAGTTGTAATTGTCCTTAATCTGTGTGATCCCCATAAGATCTTCACCGAAAGCCATCTGAATTTTCCAAATGGTTTCCACTTGGCTGTCTCTCACACTTTCTGAAAAATTTTTGATGAAGCAAAGCGGCAGTCGATCAGCCAATTTCCTGACAATGACAATCCGACAAGGGGGCTGGACCACTCCTCCCACAAGGCGTGCTCACAGGCGAATGACGCAACCGACAGGCGTGAAAAAACTCACGCATGCGCACGAAGGTTCAAGCTTGGCTGATGCAATCACACATGATTCAAATCCATATGGTTTTTGCAAAAAATAAAAAGGTCCGTTACTTTTCTAACAGACCTCATATAGGTGTTATTTCTTTAATTATGTGGTCAAAATTGCTAAATAAAACAAAAGTACGACAGTATAAGCTTGAAATGATCGAATTGGCACATTTTTCAGCAATTCAGCATTTCAGTTCATTTTTTGGACAATCCGTGCCGGGCGGGAGAGGAAATTTGAACCCGAGAGCCGGGAGGAAATTTTCAGTGCTGGGTGGTACTGCCTGGCACTTGTTGCACAGCTTCAAAATGTTTGAATGAACCTCAGTCACATGCTGATTATGATACTGATTATTGTTGTTTATTCTCCACGCTGTGAGAAGCTCTGGTATGTGCTGTAATCCAAAGCAAGAGCAGAGATTGTAGCTGCGAGATGCGCGCACACGCGCGAGCGAACCGTCAAGCAATGCAGAGATGTCTGGAGTTCTACTTGATGTTGACATGTCCTGTCTCCTTTTTTGTCCTTTTTTTTTTTTTTAACTGTGATGTGAGAGTTTGAGCAGAGAACAAGGAACTAATGCCTGAAGCCAGACTTTTTTTTTTCTTTTAATTGTTCACATGTGCACGCGTGAACGAACATCCATGAGTGGACTCGAGATGTCCGGACTTTTTACTGGATATTTCTGGCAATCAGTCTGCATTTTTTTTTTTTTTTCAGCATGTAGTTTTTACTGCATTGAGTACACGGTATAAAAACAATCCTGTGTGATTTATACTGCGGGAACAACGGAACACAGCAGGAATCATAAATTGGCTCCGAGTCACGCCGGGTAACGCCTCTTTGCCCCAAGTTACGCCTCTTTGCCCGGCTTGCGCTGGAACCACTTCCTTTCTGCGTCGAGCACAGGACGCCAAAAAAATTAAACGGGTTTAATTTTTCGGCACCCGACTTGCTTCCTCCTTTGCGCCCTTGCGCTGTTGTGGCGCCGAGTTGCATCGTCTGGGCACTGAGTTGCTTCCACATGGCGTTGTCATAATGACGCACGGCACAACCGGGAGCAACCCTGGTGTGAAAGGGGCTTTAAGGAGAGACAGACAAAGCATAAAAATGCAAAACCTGAACACAAAGGTACATAAAAGGGTGGTGGGGGGGCGGGGTATAGTCTTGATTCTAGGGGATCTGGGGGTTCTTCCCCAGAACATTTTTAAAAGAACAAGTCAAATTTTGTGTATTCTGGTGAATTTTAATCAGTATGAAGCTCTCTGAAACAAATAAAAGTCACTTCAAACTGTCAAGTAAAAACACAGTATTGATTATGGGGGGGTCTGGGGGTGCTCATCCAGAAATGTTTTAAAAGAGCAAGTCAAATTTTGTATATTCTAGTGAATTTTAATGGGTTTGAAACCCTCTGAAACAAAGAAAAGTCATTTCAAACTGTCAAGTAAAAACACATTCTTGATTTTTTTTTTTTTTTTTTTTTTCAGTCTGCGTGCCAAATAAATTCATTCATTCATTCATTAATTATGGGGGTTTGGGGGTGCTCCCCCAGAAATTTTTTTAAAAAGCAAGTTAAATTTTGTATATTCTGGTGAATTTTAATGGGTCTGAAACCCTCTAAAACAAAGAAAACTCATTTCAAACTGTCAAGTAAAAACACATTATTGATTTTTTTTTTTTTCAGTCTGTGTGCCAAATAAATTAATTCATTCATTCATTATGGGGGTTTGGGGGTGCTCCCCCAGAAATAAAAAAAAAAAAGCAAGTTAAATTTTGTATATTCTGGTGAATTTTAATGGGTCTGAAACCCTCTAAAACAAAGAAAACTCATTTCAAACTGTCAAGTAAAAACACTGATTTTTTTTTTTCAGTCTGTGTGCCAAATAAATTAATTCATTCATTCATTATGGGGGTCTGGGGGTGCTCCCCAGAAATTTTTTTAAAAAGCACGTTAAATTTTGTATATTCTGGTGAATTTTAATGGGTATGAAGCCCTCTGAAACAAAGACGACTCACATCAAACTGTCAAGTAAAAATTCTTTGTCTTCTGTAGTATTTTGATCGGTTCTAATCCGGTAAATGCGCCAAAAGGGTGCTGTGTCACTGGCTGTACAATCAATAAAATACAAAATTAGGGCCTAAAACAATTGACAAAGTTGTTCTGCTGTGCACAAAGTAACACTGTCACCTGTATTGAAAACACATGCGCACTGAGAAACTCAAAACTGGCTTATTCACATTTAATCTGTAAAATGCTCTCACTCGTAAAACAAACTAGGGCTGCAACTAACGATTATTTTAGTAATCGATTAATCTGTCAATTATTTTTTCAATTAATCATTTTTTATTTTTTGTTTTTACTTAGATGTGAGTTTTGCCATTATTCCTTTGAGTTATAATTAAAAGGCCTTTATCACGCAACATCAATGTTTCACCTTGTAACAAAGTTATGATGTTATATTCTAGTCAAAAACATGCCTGGAGTAGTGTTTTGTTTTATTTTACACATACATACATCACTGACACACCACAAAGAGATTTCCATCAGGTTTAACCCGATCATGAGCATTTTTAGATGCCTACAGCAAATATCTCAACAACTGACAACATATTACAGCAAGAGTCCACAAAAGTATTTTAAAGGGCTGACTAAAGTATAATATGTGATCTTTAATAAGATATTTTCATGAAAAAAGACAAAAATGTGCAGTTTACTGCATTTTATTTTTTTTCTTGTGTAAAAACACAGCTCAGATGTGGTTTGACCAAAACAAATTGTCATTAAACTTAAATAAAACAGGGATGAAGTGGAGTCACTCGGTGTTCACAGGAAACAGCTACTGTGTTTATTGCTATATTTATTTATTTATGTTCATTGTTAGTTGGTTTTATCATTTCTGGGTTTTTTTTCAGGTTCTTTTTGTCTTTCTCTAAAATTGTATTGTAGCAATATTAGTTATTATTACTATTATTGTTGTTGCTATTATTATTAATATAAAAATAAAAAATATTACAATTTGTAATACGTTTGACTCTTTTACGACAACAAACGCTGAGCCATTAATTATACAGAAAACAAATGTACACAACGAGCTGAGATGCAAACAGCTTAATGCTAACTTTAGCATTGAAAACGCGATAGACATGCTAACACGTTAGCATCTGTCCCGTTTTTAAGTTATAAAATACATCTATCAACTGTTTCAGAAGACCATGTTAAACCAACAGGTTGGTTTAACATAAAAAGGTAAAATATTACTCAGAGATACATGCTCTTTAGGGTTTTAGCAGGGAAAAATTAAGACAAAGCGAAATAAAACAAAGAACCGAAGCAGAGCCAAAGCCACACCCCGCTCTACTTGGGGAAGGTCTGCCAACGAAGACGGACAGGAGAAGGACCGTGGCTCATGGCAAGCAGTAAACAGAGCAGAGAGGAGTGAAAATTCACACAGTCCCTTCCTCTGCGGTGCGGCGCCTCCATGCTGACACTGCTGCTGGTTTGATTAGCGCAGAACGGGATGCTGCTTTGAAATGAGCGCATCATATTTGGGCCCCAAAACATGCATGACACCACGTGCGTGCGTATGTGTGGTTAAATTTTCCAAATGACGGAAATCCGCCATGGTGACGGAGAACTTTAACCCATGGTTTATTGTTTGAACTTTTTTGTTGTCCAGTCTTTCACACAAGACCTCAAATTACCTTTATAAAGTGTCAAAACAGTTGTTTATCATAGTTTGCTGTGTGTTTTGAATAAATGTGTGTGGAAAATTATTTTCCGCTTTATTTTATCCTTTCTTATTTCTGATTGTAAACCTTTATTACACTTATAGAACACAACAAAAGCATATGTATTATGAAAGAACAGGTTGTCCTGAAAAAAAGAGGCATAAAACTTGATTGTGGGATGCAGGGAGAGCTGTTAACAGCAATAATAAAACATTTATGCCAGGCGAGTGAACGGTCCAAAAAATGCCCTCGGACCCCAGAGGATTAAACCCTACGTATCAGCCCGCAGTGGTGGGCACAGTTCCACTAATCCGCTAACCGCTAAGCAAATGTTTTCATTATGGGATTAGCTTTTCAGATAACTTTGAAAACCATCAATGGATCAATTATCTTCCGATAAATTTTGGTCCAATAATTTTTAGACTGCTTATTTTTGCAGATGTAATGAATAAAGCTTTAACAGTTAAAAACATTTGATATCAAAGACTTTAGTGCCTACCTGTTAAATGTTTTGTAGCAGACATACAGTTATATTCTCTGCAAACAGAGGAGAGCTGGTTTCAGGAGAAACCGCTCTATCCTCTGCAGTCAGAGGAGAGCTGGTCACAGAAAAGAAAGAAAGTGAGAGGAAAAAAGCGCTCATTTCTCTTGACACCATACTAACTTGCAGGCAATAATCACCCAAGTCATCCAGAGGCATAACGTTTTAACTTATTTTAAAATTAAGAGTTAAATTTTTAACCAAACTAATTTTGGAAAAGTTATTTAAATTAATGTTAAGTAATTAAGTTTTATAAAGTGAAAATATCAGCTATGTTTTAGTTTTAAAGTAATGCACTAATTTTGAAGGTTTTAGTGTGGACATGCTGTCTCCACGGTGCATTATGGGTAAAAGTTCACGACAGGAGAAATGCATTTGAGATGCTCTGATCAGGCTCCACACAGACAACAGCATTAAACTCTTTGTACATTGTACCTAAAACTCTC
The DNA here is from genome assembly GCF_902500255.1 of Thalassophryne amazonica. Lineage (NCBI taxonomy): Eukaryota > Metazoa > Chordata > Actinopteri > Batrachoidiformes > Batrachoididae > Thalassophryne > Thalassophryne amazonica. The sequence continues at coordinate 3,444,625 of NC_047116.1, read as the reverse complement.
GTGAATATATTCTCCGGGTTTATAGACGTTATTGTGTTTTTTTTATGTAAAAACTCCAGAAGCAGCTCAGGTTGCTTCACTATCATTTTCAATTGGAATCATTGTGCGCTGCAATCGCTTCCTCTTTGCTTTTTAACATCCTGCTTATTGTCCTTTACAACACTGTTTGTCCTGTTTGTTCCAGACTAATATATATGTCTGAAATTCAGTTTGCGTTTATTAAATTCCACACAGATTAAATGTAGCAGACATGGATTATTTATTCGGAATATTTGTTTTAGCAAATTTTCAGGGTCTCTACTGCCATCTACTGGCCAGTAGTGTTCACGGCAGCATTCGCCCTAAGTACTGAGATACCCCATAATGCTTTGTGCACCAGAGAGTTGCTGCAGCTGATGAAAAGAAATAAGAATGCACATTTTGGTTGTACACTCAACAAAAATATAAACGCAACACTTTTGGTTTTGCTCCCATTTTGTATGAGATGAACTCAAAGATCTAAAACTTTTTCCACATACACAATATCACCATTTCCCTCAAATACTGTTCACAAACCAGTCTAAATCTGTGATAGTGAGCACTTCTCCTTTGCTGAGATAATCCATCCCACCTCACAGGTGTGCCATATCAAGATGCTGATTAGACACCATGATTAGTGCACAGGTGTGCCTTAGACTGCCCACAATAAAAGGCCACTCTGAAAGGTGCAGTTTTATCACACAGCACAATGCCACAGATGTCGCAAGATTTGAGGGAGCATGCAATTGGCATGTTGACAGCAGGAATGTCAACCAGAGCTGTTGCTCGTGTATTGAATGTTCATTTCTCTACCATATGCCGTCTCCAAAGGCGTTTCAGAGAATTTGGCAGTATATCCAACCAGCCTCACAATCGCAAACCACGTGTAACCACACCAGCCCAGGACCTCCACATCCAGCATGTTCACCTCCAAGATCGTCTGAGACCAGCCGCTCGGACAGCTGCTGAAACAATCGGCTTGCATAACCAAAGAATTTCTGCACAAACTGTCAGAAACCGTCTCAGGGAAGCTCATCTGCATGCTCGTCGTCCTCATCGGGGTCTCGACCTGACTCCAGTTCGTCGTCGTAACCGACTTGAGTGGGCAAATGCTCACATTCGCTGGCGTTTGGCACGTTGGAGAGGTGTTCTCTTCACGGATGAATCCCGGTTCACACTGTCCAGGGCAGATGGCAGACAGCATGTGTGGCGTCGTGTGGGTGAGCAGTTTTCTGATGTCAATGTTGTGGATCGAGTGGCCCATGGTGGCGGTGGGGTTATGGTATGGGCAGGCATCTGTTATGGACAAAGAACACAGGTGCATTTTATTGATGGCATTTTGAATGCACAGAGATACCGTGATGAGATCCTGAGGCCCATTGTTGTGCCAATCCAAGAACATCACCTCATGTTGCAGCAGGATAATGCACGGCCCCATGTTCCAAGGATCTGTACACAATTCTTGGAAGCTGAAAATGTCCCAGTTCTTGCATGGCCGGCATACTCACCGGACATGTCACCCATTGAGCATGTTTGGGATGCTCTAGACCGGCGTATACGACAGCGTGTACCAGTTCCTGCCAATATCCAGCAACTTCGCACAGCCATTGAAGAGGAGTGGACCAACATTCCACAGGCCACAATTGACAACCTGATCAACTCTATGCGAAGGAGATGTGTTGCACTGCATGAGGCAAATGGTGGTCACACCAGATACTGACTGGTATCCCCCCCAATAAAACAAAACTGCACCTTTCAGAGTGGCCTTTTATTGTGGGCAGTCTAAGGCATACCTGTGCACTAATCATGGTGTCTAATCAGCATCTTGATATGGCACACCTGTGAGGTGGGATGGATTATCTCAGCAAAGGAGAAGTGCTCACTATCACAGATTTAGACTGGTTTGTGAACAATATTTCAGGGAAATGGTGATATTGTGTATGTGGAAAAAGTTTTAGATCTTTGAGTTCATCTCGTACAAAATGGGAGCAAAACCATTTGCGTTTATATTTTTGTTGAGTGTATAATGTTCATTCACAATTGTTGTCGTGGATTCTCTCTGTGCTGTTTAAACTGCAGCAACGCTGTGGCGTGCAAAGGATTAAGGGTTAGCATCTGGGTGCCAGTAGATGGCAGTGTTCTATGCATTTTGGCCCCGGTTATAGCAGATGGTTGTCTAATCACAACTTGACTTTTGGCTTTTGCAAATGGCTTTTTTTTTTTTTTACATATGGAAAATGACATATTTTACAAAAGCACATTTATATGTAAACAGCAACACACACGTCACATTAACATATTGGTTTTTACACAGAATGAATGAGTCAACCAATCAGTGTTAGTGGAGGCTCATTTTAGCCATAATCCCTTTGGCATCTGTGTGTGTTTGTTACAAAACTTCAGAATTAGTGCATTATATAAAATTAAAAGACATGTAATATGTTTTAACTTTGTACAAATGACAGAATTGTCATTAATGGAGTTATTCTATCCGGATTAATTTGATTTATAAATCAAAAGCATAAGTCAAAACTGCTTTATTTTCCAAGACCTCTGCCTCACGGTGGGACTGCTGTATGTTGATAAGGAATAATGACTTTTTTTATTTTTTGTGGCAACCTGGTGGTCAGGCCCCTTTTGTAGTGGTAGAGTTGAGCTTAACGTCTCTCAGCTGTTTCACTGCTGTAAAATACGTAGCAAACCGCTGACTGATTTTACGGCACAATTGTAGCGCAAAGTGCCAGAGAGACTTTTCTTTAGCCATGACAAGTAATTAGAAAGTATTTTCAGACACAGTTTTTTCCAAAATCAAGAGGCTCTATGTGGATAATTTTTCTTCAGGACATGATGATGAATCCACTAAAAGTAACAAGTAAGACTATATTTATTTTGTGTGTGAATTTAAGCCACATGAGGAATGTGGCTTTCAGCCAATTAATCAACAGCATCAACTGACGTATTCTGACTTATGAGAAAGCCTGTAAATATCCACAACTTAGCAGCATCTTTGTGTAAGCTGCAGTGTTGAAAGCGTGTTAAAAAAGTAGTGTCTTATTACAGCAAAAGCGAAGTTTTGCTGTCAGTGTAAAAAAAAAGAAAAGAAAAAAAGTGACAGCTGGGACTACTGCCACTGTGACCCCGCCCCTGCTGCCACTGTGACCCCGCCCCTGCTGCCACTGTGACCCCGCCCCTGAGCTCATGGCAGACTGAAGGGGAAATGGTTTGTCTTCACCTTTCATTCAACTGCAAAACTTCAGCGTCATGAAGAATCTTCAGCTCTGAAATCTTCCTCTCTCCTTCATCTTTGTGCTCCAGCTCTCCAAAAGACGAGGTTCCGAGGATTGAGGAGGAGAGAAGAGGAGGTGCAGAGGTGGGAGAAGGGAGAACAAGGGTGGAGGAGAGAGGAGGAGGAGGCATAGACAAAAAGGAGAAAGATGGTTTGACAAGAGGAGCAGCGAGCTGCAACGAGGAGGAGGAGAAGGATTCGCAGCGGGAGAGGAGGGAGGAAGCGATCCGGGAGAACTCGCACCTCAGCTGCCACAGGTCCCTGCAGACAGGAGATCACTCTTTGAAGACCCAAAACAACACCAAGAGGCTAAGTGGATTGAAAAAATACAACAGAAAAACAAAGACAAACAACAATTGTAATCAATGAAGAAGAGATCAGAAAGAAAATGAGTGAATACAGTAACTTCAAGGCACCTGGCATCGACAAAATCCCAAATTTTTGGCTGAAAAGACTGACAGCATTACACCAACATTATGCTGTGGCTTTCACAAAAATATTGAACGGAGAAGAGGACACACCAGACTGGCTAACGACAGGGAACACAAGCCTAATTCCAAAGACCAAGGATACACAGCTTCCCAACAAGTACAGACCCATCTGCTACCTAACAACAACGTACAAATGGCTGACAGGAATCATAACTGATGCCATTAATGAACATCTTGACAATGGTGGCTACCTGGAAAATGAACAGAAAGGATGTTCCAAAAGAAGATTAGGAGCTAAAGACCTGTTACTGACAGACAAAGTTATCCTGGAGGACTGCAAAACAAGGCAGAGGAACCTCAGCATGGCTTGGATTGATTACAAAAAGGCATTTGACAGTGTACCACACTCCTGGATCATGAGGTGCTTAGAACTCTACAACATCAATGAGAAAATAAGAACTTTCCTGAGAGCACAAATGAACAAGTGGAACACCACCATGACCCTCAATCACACAGAGGGACAAATAACAATCCCAGACATACGAGTTCAGAGAGGGATACTTCAGGGAGACAGCCTTTCACCTCTCTTATTCTGCTTAATCATGGACCCACTCAGCAAGATCCTGAAGGAGCAAGACATCGGATATGACTTAAGTAAAGACAAAGGAAAGGAAAACCAAAAACTTGTGAACCATCTGTTGTTCATGGACGATTTGAAAATCTATGCCAACACAAAAAACGGACTCACTCAACTCGTGGAAACTGCCCATAAGTTCTCAAAAGACATTGGCATGGAATTTGGACTGGATAAATGCTCAAAATGCACAATGACAAAAGGAAAAAAGACAAAAACCGAAAACATACAATTGGATGAAGGGAGCTACATTGAAGATCTGGCTGCAGACTCCACATACAAATACTTGGGAATTGAACAAAGTAATTCAATTGAACACAAGAAAATGAGAACAAAAACAACAAAAGAATACCTAAACCGCTTAAAAAAGATCTGCAAAACACAGCTGACACCAAAAAATAAAATCACAGCCATAAACCAGTTTGCAATACCAGTGGTGACCTATGGGTTTGGCATAGCGAACTGGCCACAATGTGAGCTTAATAAATTGGACACAAAAACCAGAAAAATGCTCACCCTCCACAAAATCACATACAGAAATCAGTGCATGGACAGAATATATCTACCTCGCAGAGAAGGCGGTATGGGTCTCACTGAAATCAACCAGGTCTACAGAGCATCGATAATAAGTATTGGACAGTACTTAAAGAGCTCTGAAGAAGAAATCATAAAAACGGTCACACAACACCACGAGGCCATAACTGAACAGACCTCAATCACTAAACTGGCAAAAAACTTTGGCGGAGAACTTCTACAAGAGAGAAAAAGCAACAGTCTCATGCCTGCAACAAAACTTGCAAGACAATCCAGAGAACAATACAGCAAAAGAGAAGGAAAACATCGAGTGGAAAGATGGAAACAACACAAAAGAGCCGGACGTTTCCAAGAAGAACTCGAAAAGGAATACATCGACAAAGTTGGATCAATGCAGTGGCTAAAAAATGGAAAACTTGGTTTTGATGGAGAAAGAATTCTGATTGGAGCACAAGATCAGGGACTTCTAACTAATGGCTTCAAAAAAATGGCAGGGATCTCACAAAATGATAAATGCCGATTCTGTCATACAGCTGTTGAGAGTGTAAACCATCTAACTTCAGCATGCCAGATCGTCATGGCAGATGGGCATTATACATCCAGACATAAGATCTGTCAATATCTCCACTGGAAGATCTGCAAGGAACTGGAGATGGAAGTCAAAGAACATGTCTGGGAGCACGAGCCAACACCAGTCTCATCCAACGGAAAAGTAACGATCTTCTATGACAAAGAGATCCCAGCAGGAAGACACATTGAAGGAGGTGCAATCAAACCTGATATTGTCATCTGGAACAAGCAAGAGAAAACAGCCAAAATCATTGATGTGACAGTCCCCAATGACTACGGCCTGAATCGAGCTGAAAGGGGAAAGATCTCAAAATACCAAGACCTGAAAAATGACCTAAGAACAACATGGTCATTGAAAGACATCGATATCATCCCAGTTGTGGTGGGAGCAACAGGCCTGATGAAGAAGAACCTGAAGAAATACCTTGAGGCAATCCCCGGTCACCCAAGTGCACATGAGGTGCAGTTGTCTGCGATTAAGGGAACGATCACCATCTTGAAGAGAGCCCTCGGATACAATGCCAGATCTGGTTAGGATAACTATAGAGCCTAGGGTGCAACTTTAGACCCCAGGTTTGGGGCCCATTGCATTCTACTAAAAAGACATCAAAGATAAATGAAAAACCAAAAGAGATCAGCTGCTTCACCATCACTGACTGAACAAAGGAGGCTTGGCCAAACAGACAACATGTCAGCTCATATCAACCACAACAAAACATTTTCTCTCTCTCTCGCTCTCTCTCTCTCACTCGATACTTCACTAAGAAGATGACCGACCGCAAACACAGCGCCCTCGTGGTTGGATTGTGTCGAACTGTAATTTGGATGGTTAAATAAAGAGGACAAATTTCAATGTATGTGTAGCCTGGTGCAGAATCTGAGTTATAAAGGAGTGTGTACCTTCAATCAATCAATCAACAACTTTATTAATCCCACAAGGGGCAATTTCATTTGAGTGGTCCGTTAAAAGAAACCCAATAACAATAAAACTAATGAAAAAAAAAACAAATAAAGACAGACTAGGAGTTAAAATGAATAGCAAGAATAAATACATAAATAAAAAACATAGCAGACCTACGGAGCATTTAAAAGTTGAATCGCTGAAGGGATACGAGGTCTGTTAGAAAACTATCCGACCTTTTTATTTTTTGCAAAAACTATATGGATTTGAATCACGTGTGATTGCATCAGCCAAGCTTGAACCTTCGTGCGCATGCGTGAGTTTTTTCACGCCTGTCGGTTGCGTCATTCGCCTGTGAGCACGCTTTAAGTGAGCGGTGGTCCACCCCTCTCGTCGGATTTTCATTGTGAGGAAAATGTCTGAATGATTTGGAGCTTTGCTGCATGAAATTTTTCCAGAAACTGTGAGAGACAGCCAGGTGGAAACCATTCGGAAGATTCAGATGGCTTTCAGGGACGATTCTATGGGATTCACACAGATTAAGGAGTGTTACAAACGGTTTAAAGACGGCGCACAATGTCGGAGGGCGCGCCGCGCTCCGAGCGGCGATCGACAGGCTGAAACGACCAGATCATTTCCAAAGTGAACGCTGTGTTGATCCGGGACGTCATCTGACTACTACAGAAATGGCAGAAGATGTGGACATCAGCACTTTTTCGGCACATTCCACTGTTACAGGAGTTTTTGTCATGGAAAGAGGAGCGGAGGAATTCGCCACGGAGCCGCTCATGGCGCGGGACAAACGCACCTCTGTGTTGGTCTCACAGGACAAGCCCTAACATGCCCAGCTCTTGCACCATTCGGAAGATTCAGACGGCTTTCTGTGTCTTATTGCCGAAAAAGTGCTGATGTCCAACGTTTCTGCCATTTCTCTGGTAGTCAGACGACGTCCCGGATCAACAAAGCGTTTACTTTGGAAATGAATGGCACATTCCACTGTTACAGGAGTTTTTTGTCATGAAAAGACGGTGGAGGAATTCGCACGTCAGGACGGAGGCGCACAACAAAAAAGCAATGCCGTGATGAAGCCTCACAGGACATGTTGTGGCATGTCCAGCTCGTCCACAATTTCTCGGATAGTCACACGACTGAAAAGCCACCGAAAGCCGTCTGAATCTTCCCAATGGTGCAAGAGCTGGGCATGTTAGAACATGTCCTGTGAGACCAACACGGAGGTGCTTTTGTCCCGCGCCATTAGCGGCTCCGTGGTGAATTCCTCCGCTCCTGTTTCCATGACAAAAACTCCTGTAACAGTGGAATGTACCGAAAAAGTGCTATGTCCACATCTTCTGCCATTTCTGTGGTAGTCAGACGACGTCCCGGATCAACACAGCGTTCACTTTGGAAATCATCTGGTCATTTCAGCCTGTCGATCGCCGCTCGGAGCACGGCGCGCCATTGTGCACAGTCTTTAATCCGGTTGTAACACTCCTTAATCTGTGTGATCCCCATAACATCTTCACCGAAAGCCATCTGAATTTTCCGAATGGTTTCCAACTGGCTGTCTCTCAGTTTCTGAAAACATTTTGATGCAGTAAAGCGGCAGTCGATCAGCCAATTTCCTGACAATGAAAATCCGACGAGGGGGCTGGACCACTCCTCCTACAAGGCATGCTCACAGGCGAATGACGCAACGGACAGGCGTGAAAAAACTCACACATGCGCACGAAGGTTCAAGCTTGGCTGATGCAATCACACATGCTTCAAATCCATATAGTTTTTTGCAAAAAATAAAAAGGTCGGATAGTTTTCTAACAGACCTCCTAAATGACTTTAAAAAAGGCTGGCTCTACACACCGGGGACGCATAACGGCGTCCTGAAGGAAGCAGAGAAAACTCTCCTCAAAGAACATGACCTGAGAAGGACAGAAAACTTTCAGCCTTCCGGAGGATCTGCTGATTACAAAAAGAGTGTAAATCTCTTTGTTTCATTCTGATAATCTTTGAACAGATTTTAACAATGCTGTTCAGGCTGTTTGTGTCTTTCACTGAGAGGCTGTGAAACCAGCAGATAAATGAAAAACACAAAAGACTCTCAATAAAAGACATAAAAACGACAAAGGATGTCAGCCCTGAGAGAAAAATAATTCAGTTTAGGGAGAAGATAAATTATCTGCTGTCCTCGCTTCACAATGGTGTCTGTGTTTACGTCAAACTTCAGCTTGTCATCAAAAATAGTCCCCAAATACTTATATGAGGTGACAAGTTCCACTTCTTCATTGTGTATGATACTCTCCTGTTACATCTGAAGTCAATGATCATTTTTTTAGTTTTGGACACATTTAAATCCAAAAAGTTGTGATCACACCAACAAATGAAATCTGATAAAACAGCTCCGTGGTCTGATTCTGAACCGTGAAGAAGAGACAACAGTACAGTGTCATCAGAAAATATAACCAAATAGCATCATCCTGAGAACTCCTACAACTGTCTGTATGCATAATAAAAAGGAAGGGTGAAAGAGTGGACCCTTGTGGTGAGCCTGTGGACAACACGACAGTCCGAGAAGCAGCCATTTACAAAGACCCTCTGCTCTCTGTCAGATAAAGAATTAAAAATCCATAAAACTAGCTGGTGAGGCAGGTGGACGTCATCACGCAGCCTTTGTACTAAAAGATACGGCTGCATCATATTGAATGCCGACGAGAAGTCTGCAAACAAGAGTCCAGCATGTGTCTGTGGCTTCTCCAAATGTTTATACAGGGAGTTGAGAATAAAAAGCTTTGCATCCTCCACCCCCCTCCCTGCCTGGTCAGCAAACTGAAGTGTGTCCAGGGCTACATCCACCGTTTCCAGAATAAGATTCTTCACAATTCTCTCAAAACATTTCATGATCAATGATGTTAAAGCGACAGGCCTAAAATCACTAAGTTGCTTCGGTTTAGTTGTCTTTGGGACTGGGATCACTGTAGATGATTTCCAGCTAACCGGGATTTGGTGAGAATTGAGAGACATTTGAAAAATATGCCGGAGTGCACCACTAAGCTGGTCCGCACAATAACGTAGTGCGCGGTCACAGATGTTATCTGGACCAGGGACCATTCTAATGTTTATACGCTTCAGAATATTTTTGACTCATTCCTGGTCAACGACAACATCAGACTCAGGACTAAGAGAGTCTCTAAACAGGGAGATGTCTCTGGAAAAGTCATGCTTTTCAAATCAAAAATCAGAAATGTTAAACATATTAGGGAGATCAGAATCCTTGATTCCCTCAATTTTAAGAAATTCCATGTTGATACAACTGTCCCTTTGAGTATTTGAGGACATGGATTTTATTCTCCTCCAAGCTCCCGTAGATCACCACTGCTGTACTTCTGTTCCACTTTATTCTTTTACTTTAGTTTAGCTTTCCTTATCTCATACCTTACCTCCCTTTTGATTTCGTTCTTTTCCTGGCTATTCCCTGTATAAAAAAATATGTTTCTTTTTATTTAGGACGTTTTTCAATTCCTTAGTAACCCAAGGTTTATTGTTCAGGAATACAGTAATGACCTTCTGGGGAATATTAGAGTCCACACAAAAGGACATATACGATGAAACCGTAAATACCAGATCATGTACATCAGGGCATGAGCTATAAAAAACCTTCCAGTCAGTACAGTCCAAACAAGCCTGCAAGCCGGCAAAGCCGCCCTCTGTCCTTCTCCGTCCCACGCAAACCGACCATTTGCACCAACCCATTTTGCCCCACTGGCAACAACCGCCGACGAAGTGTATCATTGTCATTTTCCACTCACAACAAACCCTAACATCACTTTGAGCAGGTGGGACGAGTTCACCAGCGAAATCACCCGCCAGAGTCAGCGGCTGCAAAGAAAACCTGCACCCTCTCGGCCCCTTCTGGAATACTTTGGACACCACTGCTCCATTCCATTCTAAAGTCAGACGGACGAACAACCAAGTCAAGTCTGGAAGCTGTTGACACGCTGCAACTGCATCCATCACACCACAGAACCACTCAGGGTCCTGAACAGCAAACACCCAGACAGACACCCGACCCGTTACTTAGCAGTCCTCATTAACCTGGGGATGTTTTTCCAGCTCTTCACTGATTGGATTTTAATCTGTCCAATATTTAATACCAACGTTAAAACCATCATAGACCAAACTGCTAGAAATGTGACATGTTGGGAAGTGTGGGGCGTTTCCCCATGGAGGTAAACTTTTTACAAGGACTGGATACGAACACTGCACCTTTCCTCGGGGCAGCTCTGTGGGGGCGCTGCTGCACTTTACCGCGGCACTCCAACGCTCCAGTAAGTTGTTCAAACAAGTCCAACATTGGTGAGTAGTGCTTTTCATTGGAAAATCTATTCACAAATAAACGCCGGTCCATATTTATTTGAACTGAATACACTGAGGAATAGCTGTAGCAGCAGATTGTTGTCTTACACTGAAATATTCAGTCCAAAAGCTGTGAAAACATGACAAATTCCTCAGAGCTCTCAGTATTTGCACCAGTTTTCTGTTGGACTCCATTTTCATTTTGTTGCAACTTTTCCAAAACCATCTGGATGTGCACATGAGGAAACAGACGGACGTACAAATGGAAGCTGTTCCATTGTTTTCTCATTCTGCAGCGAGGGATGAGAACACTGACCCTGCTGACAGACTCACCAGAACTCCCTTTAGAGCATTTATGAGCGACTAATTTATGAAACACTGTTAGTTTTTACGATCTGTGCCTCCAAAAAAAAAAAAAGCTGCGACATCACTTTGTGAAATGAGCTTCGACTGTTCACTTTTAAAACATGTCAACTTTAAACAATTTTATCAACTAGGAAATTTCATGAACTCACACCGTGTTGGTCAACTCACATTAAACAATGAGTGAGTTACCTGTCGACGGCGGTTTTGATGGTGCAACAGTCTCGTCTCAGGGCGACCACAGACCTCCACACTGACAGAAGCCGAGCCTGTTCCTGACCCACCTGATCACCACCCCCCCCCCCCCACACACACACACACACACACACACACACAGAGGAATAATATAATAACACTTCTGATATATAATAACACAAGGACATAACACTTTTGAGTAGATTTTGCAGTTTATGTTGTGTGTGTCATAAAACATGGCATAGTGATCGTCTCGTGCTTCGTTCTTGACTCTAATCACTGTTTGTGTTTAGTTCACAACAGCAACACCTGTCAGCAGATTCGTCAATCAGAAACACATTTCTGATCACTGTTAAGTCGCGCACCACCTCTCCTGAAGCGAGTGTGATTGTTAGTGAGCAGTAAATTACACCCACCCACAACAAAAGATGAAGAAAATTTAAAAAATTTAATTAAATTTGGAAACCATCAAGCTGGATTTAAATTCAGTGCAGTAAGTGCACTGCTCTGTAGGGGGAGCCACTGAGCTGCTCACTTTCGCATGTCATTCAGCAGCAAAACAACTGGTTACCCTGCTGCTCACAGGGATGAAAAAGAACGTTTACCCGGCAACAGCTACACCCACCAACCACAGACAGCATTTCAATTTAAGACTGTCGATAGTGAATTTGTTGTTTGTGAAATCGTACGTTAAAGACGCTTTCGTTAAAATAAGGTTAGTATCATACAGACTTGTGGCTTCTACAAGCCATCGTAACACAACGCCGTAGATCTTCATGAGTTCACTTTGGCTGGATATTTATTTTTAGCCCATCATCTAAATCTCTGTGGATGAATATATGAATGTGAGTTTTACTTCTGGAACTGCACTGTGGAGCGAAAACAAACTGAAGCACAACATGGAAATAAACTAACTGAGGTGTGAAAGAGACAAACAAAGAAAAGACACCTGACCTTCAGTGAACACACAGTGCTGATATGATGAAATAAAAAAAAAATAAAAAAATACAACAACAACAATAATAATAAGTTAATAAAGAAATCCCACAATACAGACCTGTATTTTTTTCTTCCAATCAGCTTCTCTCTGCTCCACCTCCTTCATGGCTGTAGCCCAATCAGCTGTCAGCTTCAGGAGGTTCTCCTTCATGGTCTGGCTGGCCCACTCTGATTGGCTGAACTGCTCTCGCAACAAAGCGTTCATTTGTGTCAGGTTGATTGACCTGAAGACACAAACATCATAAAGGACAGGTTTCTTCACCGTGTGTTTGAGGGCATCGTGTTTCTACACACAGCAGTGAACACTGACCTTTGCTGTTCCTCCTCCAGCCTGAGGAGGGCGCTCTCCAGAGACTCGCAGTGCTCATCTCTGAGTGTCTGCTGTGACAGACAAACCAAACACATCACGTCATGAATGAGCTTCACAATGAAAACACCTTCACAGGATGCAAAGCCTGTTACTGTGAAAGTCACAGTGTCAATTAATTATTATTTTGGTAAATTAGTTGTAAAATTGGACCATGTGAGAGAAAATTCCCAGGATGTTTTTTGTTGTTGTTAAACTGTAACACAGAAGAATTCACATTGTCATCTTCTGTTCTCCTTTTTGGGTGAAACAACATGACACTTAAACAACTGCAGTGTGGCCACCGAGTTGTCGCAGGTGACTTGGTGGCTTCCCTCACTAGCCTTCTTGTTTGGGGGCATCCTGGTCTCAACTCTCGACAGATTCACTCTGCTGCCTCACATGATTCCTAATGACTGACTGAAGTGAACGATAAGCTACACTCAGTGATGTGGAAATGTTCTTGTATCATCTGCTAACTTGAGTGAAGATGACTGGCTGTAAAAGTGATCATTCAGGATGTAAATCAATCAATCAATCAACTTTTTTTTTATATAGCGCCAAATCACAACAAACAGTTGCCCCAAGGCGCTTTACATTGTAAGGCAAGGCCATACAATAATTATGAAAAACCCCAACGGTCAAAACGACCCCCTGTGAGCAAGCACTTGGCAACAGTGGGAAGGAAAAACTCCCTCTTAACAGGAAGAAACCTCCAGCAGAACCAGGCTCAGGGAGGGGCAGTCTTCTGCTGAGACTGGTTGGGGCTGAGGGAAAGAACCAGGAAAAAGACATGCTGTGGAGGGGGGCAGAGATCGATCACTAATGATTAAATGCGGAGTGATGCATACAGAGCAAAAAGAGAAAGAAACAGTGCATCATGGGAACCCCCCAGCAGTCTACGTCTAAAGCAGCATAACCAAGGGATAGTCCAGGGTCACCCGATCCAGCCCTAACTATAAGCCTTAGCGAAAAGGAAAGTTTTAAGCCTAATCTTAAAAGTAGAGAGGGTATCTGTCTCCCTGATCTGAATTGGGAGCTGGTTCCACAGGAGAGGAGCCTGAAAGCTGAAGGCTCTGCCTCCCATTCTACTCTTACAAACCCTAGGAACTACAAGTAAGCCTGCAGTCTGAGAGCGAAGCGCTCTATTAGGGTGATATGGTACTACGAGGTCCCTAAGATAAGATGGGACCTGATTATTCAAAACCTTATAAGTAAGAAGAAGAATTTTAAATTCTATTCTAGAATTAACAGGAAGCCAATGAAGAGAGGCCAATATGGGTGAGATATGCTCTCTCCTGCTAGTCCCCGTCAGTACTCTAGCTGCAGCATTTTGAATTAACTGAAGGCTTTTTAGGGAACTTTTAGGACAACCTGATAATAAAGAATTACAATAGTCCAGCCTAGAGGAAATAAATGCATGAATTAGTTTTTCAGCATCACTCTGAGACAAGACCTTTCTGATTTTAGAGATATTGCGTAAATGCAAAAAGGCAGTCCTACATATTTGTTTAATATGCGCTTTGAATGACATATCCTGATCAAAAATGACTCCAAGATTTCTCACAGTATTACTAGAGGTCAGGGAAATGCCATCCAGAGTAAAGATCTGGTTAGACACCATGCTTCTAAGATTTGTGGGGCCAAGTACAATAACTTCAGTTTTATCTGAGTTTAAAAGCAGGAAATTAGAGGTCATCCATGTCTTTATGTCTGTAAGACAATCCTGCAGTTTAGCTAATTGGTGTGTGTCCTCTGGCTTCATGGATAGATAAAGCTGGGTATCATCTGCGTAACAATGAAAATTTAAGCAATACCGTCTAATAATACTGCCTAAGGGAAGCATGTATAAAGTGAATAAAATTGGTCCTAGCACAGAACCTTGTGGAACTCCATAATTAACTTTAGTCTGTGAAGAAGATTCCCCATTTACATGAACAAACTGTAATCTATTAGACAAATATGATTCAAACCACCGCAGCGCAGTGCCTTTAATACCTATGACATGCTCTAATCTCTGTAATAAAATTTTATGGTCAACAGTATCAAAAGCAGCACTGAGGTCCAACAGAACAAGCACAGAGATAAGTCCACTGTCCGAAGCCATAAGAAGATCATTTGTAACCTTCACTAATGCTGTTTCTGTACTATGATGAATTCTAAAACCTGACTGAACCTCTTCAAATAGACCATTCCTCTGCAGGTGATCAGTTAGCTGTTTTACAACTACCCTCTCAAGAATCTTTGAGAGAAAAGGAAGGTTGGAGATTGGCCTATAATTAGCTAAAATAGCTGGGTCAAGTGATGGCTTTTTAAGTAATGGTTTAATTACTGCCACCTTAAAAGCCTGTGGTACATAGCCAACTAACAAAGATAAGTTGATCATATTTAAGATTGAAGCATTAAATAATGGTAGGACTTCCTTGAGCAGCCTGGCAGGAACGGGGTCTAATAAACATGTTGATGGTTTGGATGAAGTAACTAATGAAAATAACTCAGACAGAACAATCGGAGAGAAAGAGTCTAACCAAATACCGGCATCACTGAAAGCAGCCAAAGATAACGATACATCTTTGGGATGGTTATGAGTAATTTTTTCTCTAATAGTCAAAATTTTGTTAGCAAAGAAAGTCATGAAGTCATTACTAGTTAAAGTTAATGGAATACTCAGCTCAATAGAGCTCTGACTCTTTGTCAGCCTGGCTACAGTGCTGAAAAGAAACCTGGGGTTGTTCTTATTTTCTTCAATTAGTGATGAGTAGAAAGATGTCCTAGCTTTACGGAGGGCTTTTTTATAGAGCAACAAACTCTTTTTCCAGGCTAAGTGAAGATCTTCTAAATTAGTGAGACGCCATTTCCTCTCCAACTTACGGGTTATCTGCTTTAAGCTACGAGTTTGTGAGTTATACCACGGAGTCAGACACTTCTGATTTAAAGCTCTCTTTTTCAGAGGAGCTACAGCATCCAAAGTTGTCTTCAATGAGGATGTAAAACTATTGACGAGATACTCTAACTCCCTTACAGAGTTTAGGTAGCTACTCTGCTCTGTGTTGGTATATGACAATAGAGAACATAAAGAAGGAATCATATCCTTAAACCTAGTAAATGACAAGCGGTTAGTACTTAATCCAGGTTTATTACATTCACTTGTAACTTTAATGTTTTACCAACAAAGATAGTGCTAATTCCACTACTGCTGCTAATACTACTGGCAATCTGTGCACATAATGCTGCTACTGCCAGTACTGCATCTTCTAGTAGTTGTAGTAGCACTACCAATGCCAAATTTAATAACTGGTACTTGTGTCATTAGCTCATTTTGTGGAGAAGATTTCAAAGGCTGAACTAATGGTGAAGCACCAAACGTAGTACTGAACACTAGTAGTAACAGCAGTAGTACAGTAGTGTTCAAAATAATAGTAGTGCTATGTGACTAAAAAGTTTAATCCAGGTTTTGAGTATATTTCTTATTGTTACATGGGAAACAAGGTACCAGTAGATTCAGTAGATTCTCACAAATCCAACAAGACCAAGCATTCATGATATGCACACTCTTAAGGCTATGAAATTGGGCTATTAGTAAAAAAAAAAAGTAGAAAAGGGGGGTGTTCACAATAATAGTAGTGTGGTATTCAGTCAGTGCGTTCATCAGTTTTGTGGAACAAACAGGTGTGAATCAGGTGTCCCCTATTTAAGGATGAAGCCAGCACCTGTTGAACATGCTTTTCTCTTTGAAAGCCTGAGGAAAATGGGACGTTCAAGACATTGTTCAGAAGAACAGCATAGTTTGATTAAAAAGTTGATTGGAGAGGGGAAAACTTATACGCAGGTGCAAAAAATTCTAGGCTTATTATAAGATGTACACCTATTAATCATTAAGAAACATCATATTTACAGCATCCTTATTGTTTCTATTTTCCATTGATATATGACGTGGTACTTTTGGGGTCTGTCCTGTTTTTCTTCAATGAAACATAATGCAAAAATATCACAATTTACTGTACACACAGGTCACCTTGCATTTAGTGGACAAAAAACACATGTTAGAACTTGTGGAAGTACCCAAAACACCTACTGGATGATCGAAAGAATTGACAAAAATAACAACTTTTCATTACTTAACAACTTTTCTTCCCACTGTCACCAAGTGCTTGCTCACAGGGGGTCATTTTGACCGTTGGGGTTTTTCTGTAATTATTGTATGGCTTTTGCCTTACAATATAAGGCGCCTTTGGGTGACTGTTTGTTGTGATTTGGCGCTATATAAATAAAATTGATTTGATTTGATTAGATTTTTGGAATTTGATACTGTAGTCCTTTTATTTTGGGCATATTTTTTTCCGTCCCACAGTGTCCGTCCATAACGCTACATGTTGCTCCTCACTGTGGGAAGATAAAAAAAAAGTTGACCTAAGTGTGATGAAGCCTTACCCACAAGCATACTCTATAATGACATCCATGAAAAAAATTCAAGTGGCCAAATCGCCACAACCAATGAACCATTTCTGTCCCACAAAATGTCCGTCTGTCACACATGTGATGGACAAACATGATGTGGGACATTTTTTCCTTTGGTACTGTACATTATTTGTATGCAAAAGGTATCATTTGTATGTATAATTCTTAAGCCCCCCCCAATAATGAGCCAAGCTACCCCCAGCCCCCCAATAATTCTGCCAATAATGTGAATAGCAACTGACATATTTGTGGATCTCAACTGCAGTTTTGCGCTGAGAATGTCTCAATATTGTGTAACTGAGCAAAGTGATGAATGTGTGTGTTCAGTGATCCACCCTTCACAAACAGAATTTTCAGTTTTGCAAATAAACATTTATTTTTAAAAACCCACACACGTTACAAATCAGAAATTTGTGTTTGTAGATCAGAAAGCACGTGTACAAATCAAAGGATATTTGTAAATCAGCCTCTGTGCATTTGCAAGTATTAATGAGACAAATTTAACTCCATACTCCAAAAATGTAGGTTTCCTAAATATTTATTAAGGCCACTCTTAAAAATTTCCTGGCACCGCCACTGTAATTTTTGCATAGTCACAGTGTTTACAACAGATATTTGTGCATTTTTCACAAATTAAATTTACTTTTGCATGATGACAGATCTCTGAAGGATCATTGATTTTGTTCTTTTTATGATACTGGAGATAATTTTTCTTCATTCATTGTCAATTTACATAGATGAAGGTGACATTTTTTACTCAAATCAGAATCTGTTTAGATTTATTATTCACACATATTTAACTTTGGGATATTGAAGGTTTCAGAGATGGAAACCATCATTTTGGTCCCACAGTGTCCATCCGTCCCACGTACAGTCGGGAGCTAGTCATTATAAGCAACCCGTCTTTTAAAGATGAAACTGGTCAAGTACTGACTGCATGTTTATGCTTCATTGAATTTTGGGCCCCTCAGATTAATTACTTTAGAATGAAGCAGCAATGCGAGTGCAGAGGCACCAAGTGCAGTTCAACGAGTGCACGCTACGTGCAATCAGTGTCACAGGGTGCAAGTCAGAAACAACAGGTTTATTTTGATCGGTGGCTTCACAATCCTCATTTGGACTGGAAATCTTGAACTGTACAGGTATAGTCCTACTCTATAAAGCTTTCTGAAGGTGAGTCACCATGAGTTCCCTGATTTTCCGTCAATTCACATTCTTTCAAAAGCTGTTTGTCAAATTCGACTTTTGATAAGTAAAAAATGCATGTGTTAATTATTCTAGGGTGTGCTGAGGTTGGTTTTAGGATGATTCCTTTTTATGCACATCCTGCTATGATTTCCCTTTAAATCCACGTCCCACTCTGATAAATCAAGATGGCTACTACATGCATGGCGACCATATTGATTTTATTTTCTGCCTTATAAATCTTAAAAATGCCCGATCCTTTCATTTCATTTTCTCAGGGTTCTAAAAGTATGTTAGGGTGGTAAGGATGTTTCATATAGATTTGTGGCACGCTCCAATAATCAAGATGCCCCCATGGCAGCCATCTTGATTTTGGTTTCCATTAAATAACTTGTTAATATCTTGTCAATTTGTTTTCATTTCAAGGTATGTTTGGATGCTTAAAGGGACACTTTACTCATCAATGTTAATCCCTAAAATAAGAGATTATATATTGAAATAGTGACATCTTAAATAAAAACTAGATTTACAATAGATTAGCTTAATTTTTTATGATTTTTAAAAAACTGACCAGTCTTCCATGTGCTACATGTATGAAGTCACAAGTGCTGATTTTGCACAGCCTGGTGTACATACACGTATAGATACTGCAGTAAAACACCTGAAAATCATACACTTAAATTATGTGACATCAAAAAGTAGCAAATTATATTTCTTGCTCTTATTTATGAATATTAGTCAAATCATTAGTCTATTTTTGAGATTTTGCAAGGGGTTTTACTGATATCTCTATACATGTGTTTACATTCGACAGTGTGTTAAGAGCGTTTGTGATGTCACAGCACAGGCAACTGCAGGAAACTTCATTTGAAAAATTCTCAAAAAAATAAATTCCAATAATTATCAGAAACTGTATTTCAAGGCTGATATGATCTTTATCTTTTGGAAACTGCTATTTTAATATGAGTGGAGTGTCCCTTTAATACGGCGTTTTCAATTGCATGTAAATCCTTAAAGCCACGGTTCATTCCCTGTAAAATCAGGCTTTTGTTTACTTTAGTAAATTACTCCTATAAAACCTTGCCCTTTAATTTGATGTTGTATTGGCAACTTGACTAAATAGGATTCGCGATATCGAAAGACCACATTAGAAAATACAAGCGTCGTCTTCAAAAAGTAAACAAAAAAGGAAATTAATTGTGGCACGCTTAATTCAAATGGACAACAGCTTTAATATGGTTTACATTTCAGTGCTCTATGCATAAAAAACATTATATGTAAATCCTTGTTAGATTTTTGATGGTCTATATGTCCCACAGTGTCCGTCCATCACAGATATTTCAACACATTCTCTGAATAAAGACACTTTTGTGGGGAAGGGATCATTATTTTGGCAAAATATTCCAGTTTTTGGGCCTTTTCGTGCAAAAGAGCGACCAGGATTTTATTCAGAGAAAATGACTGTTAAAAAAAAAAACTACATTCTCAAGACCCTAGTGGTCCATACTTAAAAACAAATACATGTTCCTTTGTTTTGAAGAATTTTTTTTCCACTGTTGCTGTTACATTTTGATGCCCAGCTTGGTGAACACACTCAACAGCAGTAGTAGTAATAATACAGACCAAACCACAGTAGTAACAGCAGTAGTACAACCCTAAGTCCAATGAAGTTGGGACGTGGTGTAAAATGTAAATAAAAACAGAATACAATGATTTGCCAATCATCTTCAACCTATATTCAGTTGAATACACCACAAAGACAAGATATTTAATGTTCAAACTGATAAACTTTATTGTTTCTGTGCAAATATTTACTCATTTTAAAATGGATGCCTGCAACATGTATCAAAAAAGCTGTGACAGTAGCAACAAAAGACTGGGAAAGTTGATGAATACCCAAAGAACACCTGTTTTGAACATTCCACAGGTGAACAGGTTAATTGGAAACAGGTGAGTGTCATGATTGGGTATAAAAGGAGCATCCCCAAAAGGCTCAGCCGTTCACAAGCAACGATGGGGTGAGGATCACCACTTTGTGAACAACTGAGTAAAAAAACAGTCCAAGAGTTTAAGAACAATGTTTCTCAATGTTCAACTGTAAGGAATTTAAGGATTCCATCATCTACAGTCCATAATATAATCAGAAGATTCAGAGATTCTGGAAAACTTTCTACACATAAGCGGTAAGGCTGAAAACCAACACTGAATGACCGTGACCTTCGATCCCTCAGGCGGCACTCCATTAAAAACCGACATCATTGTGTAAAGGATCTTACCGCGTGGGCTCAGGAACACTTCAGAAAACCATTGTCAGTTAACACAGTTTGTCGCTACATCTACAAGTGCAAGTTAAAACTCTACCATGCAAAGTGAAAGCCAAACATCAACAACATCCAGAAACGCCGCCTCCTTCTCTGGGCCCGAGCTCATTAGAAATGGACAGACGCAAAGTGGAAAAGTGTGCTGTGGTCTGATGAGTCAACATTTCAAATTGTTTTTAGAAATCATGGACGACGTGTCCTCTGGACAAAAGAGGAACAAGACCATCCAGATTACTACCAGCGCAAAGTTCAAAAGCCAGCATCTGTGATGGTATGGGGGTGTGTTAGTGCCCATGGCATGGACAACTTACACATCTGTGATGGCACCATCAATGCTGAAAGGTACATCCAGGTTTTGGAGCAACACATGCTGCCATCCAAGCAACGTCTTTTTCAGGGACGTCCCTGCTTATTTCAGCAAGACAATGTCAAGCCACATTCTGCACGTGTTCCAACAGCGTGGCTTCGTAGTTAAAGAGTGCAGGTACTAGACTGGCCTGTCTGCAGTCCAGACCTGTCACCCACTAAAAATGTGTGGCACATTATGAAGCGCAAAATACGACAACAGAGACCCCGGACTGTTGAACAACTGAAGTCGTACATCAAGCAAGAATGGGAAAGAATTCCACTTACAAAGCTTCAACAATTAGTGTCCTCAGTTCCCAAACGCTTATTGAGTGTTGTTAGAAGGAAAGGTGATGTAACACAGTGGTAAACATACCACTGTCCCAGCTTTTTTGAAACGTGTTGCAGGCATCCATTTCAAAATGAGCAAATATTTGCACAAAAACAATAAAGTTTATCAGTTTGAACAGTAAATATCTTGTCTTTGTGGTGTATTCAATTGAATATAGGTTGAAGAGGATTTGAAAATCATTGTATTCTGTTTTTATTTACATTTTACACAGAACGTCCAAACTTCATTGGAATTGTTGCAGTAATACGGGCCAACGTACAGCAGTAACAGCAGTAGTAGTAATACGGGCCAACCTACAGCAGTAACAGCAGTAGTAGTAATACGGGCCAACCTACAGCAGTAACAGCAGTAGTAGTAATACGGGCCAACCTACAGCAGTAACAGCAGTAGTAGTAATACGGGCCAACCTACAGCAGTAACAGCAGTAGTAGTAATACGGGCCAACCTACAGCAGTAACAGCAGTAGTAGTAATACGGGCCAACCTACAGCAGTAACAGCAGTAGTAGTAATACGGGCCAACCTACAGCAGTAACAGCAGTAGTAGTAATACGGGCCAACCTACAGCAGTAACAGCAGTAGTAGTAATACGGGCCAACCTACAGCAGTAACAGCAGTAGTAGTAATACCACAGAGTACTAATAGACCAACCTCGGTGTGGAGAAGCTGTGTATGCTCAGACTGCAGCTGAAGTTCCAAACGTTGACAACGATCTTTGTACTCCAACAGCTGCAAAGAGGAAGAAGAATAAAAACACCAAACAGCCCTCCAGCTACTGTTTAAAGGATCGCAACCGCTAACACGAAAACTAAAATTAGGTCTACTTCCACAGCTAACAATGTTACAACAGTACTACTCATGTTTAATGTAGTTATATTTTCAGTGCACAGGTTGATGGACACACAGTCAACATATTTTGAGGGACGACTGTTTTGTGAAACAAAGGCACATTGGGGAAAAACTTTAACAGACCACAATGAAATCCAGTTTATTCAGAAGCTTATTGATGACACCAAACTTCTACTCAGACAGGAAGCTTTGTGAAACTTGTTGGGTTTTGATGCGGTTGACATGACTGACTAAACATGCACAATAAAGTTTCACTTCTTTGTTGTGTGTTTTTGGTTCTGTCCCAGTGACCTTCAGGTGACCTTCATTGACACTGGTCCTTCAACCACACTTTACAAGCGAGGACAAGCTAATGCTCAAATATTTATATTTGAATGTGCAAAATAGGGATGCACCCATACCACTTTTTTTCCAGAATGAGTACAAGTACGAGTACCTACATTTGAGTACTCGTCAGCCATTTGACCAGTCGTTCTCACTGTGTTTTGTACAGTAACACTACCTCTAACCTTAGTGACATGAAATTTGGGGTTCCACAGGGGTCTGTCTTAGGCCCGCTGCTTTTCTCCCTTTATAGAGCACCCCTTGGGCACATATTGCAGCGTTTTGGGATTACCTTTCACTACTATGCTGATGATACTCAATTATACATGCAGATAACTGCTAGTAATCTCGTTCACATAAATTCCTTAGAAGAATTCCTTGCAGCAGTGAGAAGTTGGACATCGAGAAACTTCCAACCTTTAAACTCTGATAAGACTGAAATGATGGTGAGACATCAGCATCAATTTGACCAGTTAACACTTAGCCTAGGCTCGTGTGTCATACATCACACTGACAAAGTGAGGAACCTTGGGGTAATTTTTGATCCTACATTGTCCTTTGGCCTCCACATTAGAAATATTACGAGGACTGCTTTCTTCCACCTGCAAAATATAGTGAAGATTCGTCCCATCCTGTCTGTGGCTGATGCTGAGACCCTGATCCATGTGTTTATCTCTTCTAGATTGGACTACTGCAACGTTCTATTTTCTGGTTTACCACAGTCCAGCATTAGGGGTCTCCAATTGGTTCAAAATGCTGCAGACAGACTTTTGACACGAAGCAGAAAGTTTGACCACATTACACCCATTTTGGCGTCTCTTTGCTGGCTTCCTGTCCCAGTGAGATCAGATTTTAAGGTTCTGCTACTAGTCTATAAAATTGTTCACGGACTGGCACCTCCCTACCTAGCTGACCTAATTAAACCCTACTTACCGGCCCGGGCTTTGCGTTCTCAGGGTGCAGGACTACTTTGTGTCCCTAAGGTGAATAAGAAGTCTGTGGGTCACAGAGCTTTCTCTTATCGTGCCCCTGTTCTGTGGAATGATCTCCCTGCATCAATAAAACAGTCAGATTCTGTGGAGACTTTCAAGTCCAGACTTAAGACGCACTTATTTTCCCTTTCGTACGGCTTTTCCCTTTTTTACTCTTTTAATTCATTTTATTAATAAACGGAGCGTGCTGCGGCCTCAACTTTACCTAAATTCTGGGTCTTTTAGTGAAGTTTAGGGCTAGCGGCCAGCGATCACCTTAGTATTTCTTCTGTTTTTCTTGTTGTTTAATGCTAGTAAATTATACAGTATTTCTTGTCTTTCTGATGCCTGATTCTGTTTTTTCTCTCTGTTTAAGGTGCAGCTCCATCCAGAGATGGGAGTTGTATTTGTGTTGGCGACCCTCCTGTCCTGTGTGCCAACAGCATTTCTTGTATATTCGTCAGTGAATTGTTTTGTGAATTGTTCTGTAATTTATGTCTGTATCATGGCCCAAGCAGAGGGTCACCCCTTTGAGTCTGGTCTGCTTGAGGTTTCTTCCTCAGAGGGAGTTTTTTCTTACCACTGTTGCTCTGGGGATTAGTAAAGTTAGACCTTACTTGTGTGAAGCGCCTTGAGGCAACTCTGTTGTGACTTGGCGCTATATAAATGAAAATAAATTGAAACTGAGTAATTTTAACATTGTTTTATATTTTTTCTTGGTGGATTATGGGATAATTTCATTGCGTGCAGACAGAATTGCCCACTGCCTGTGGTAACTGAAACGTTAACGAGACCCTTTCACTTCTGGTCCAAAAATAAGGCCCGTGGGAAGGTTCCGCTGACTGCGCCACAGACAACAAATGGATTGCACCTGTAGCAGACAGAGCCGGTCTGCCATCAGCCTCGACAGCCACACCAGGGCTGAAACTCACCAACCTGATGGACAACCTCCGCCACAGGAACCCTGATCTGAGTTCTGACGGAGGAACTGTGGAGCAAAGTGCCAAGGTCACAGAGGAACTTTTTTCAGCCACATGAGGAATTAAAGTATTTTCAGATGTTTTCCAAACTCAGGAGGCTTTGTGTGGATTATTTTTCTTCAGGATCGTGTGATGATGAATTCCACTGAAACAGGTAAGACTTTATACTCTGTTTGTGAATTTTCCCTGCATGAGG
The DNA here is from genome assembly GCF_902500255.1 of Thalassophryne amazonica. Classification (NCBI taxonomy): domain Eukaryota; kingdom Metazoa; phylum Chordata; class Actinopteri; order Batrachoidiformes; family Batrachoididae; genus Thalassophryne; species Thalassophryne amazonica. The sequence continues at coordinate 3,420,022 of NC_047116.1, read as the reverse complement.
ACTGCAGCTTTCAGCCAATCAGTAGACAGCACTAACAGATGTATTTTGACTTATGAGTAAATTACATGAAAGCCTGTAAAAATCCATAAATTAGCTGCATCATTGTTTAAGCCACAGTGTTCAAAATGTATGGTCTGGAAATTTTGGAGCGTGTACGTGAAAATCCCAGATTGAGAGGCTGACATCATGCTGCTGTGAAGGCGTATCAGGTCATGGAGTATCTGAGACGTTTTATGATTACAAGTACGAGTAAATGAATACGGGATCGGGCTGATATCTGATATCAGGACTGGTGCATCACTAGTGCTAAACATGTAAAAGTACTCAACATGTGCACCAACGTGTGGTGCTTCTCTCTACCATGTTGAGGGACAGCTGACTGTCCCTCAGTCTGAGGGCACTAACGGTGGGGAATCTAACAAGAGAACATTGTTTTGACTCTGATGGATGTCTGTTGTTGTTATTGATGACTGCTGATGCTCTGCAGCATGCAGGTGTCTGTTGCAAGGCTTACGTGTCAGTTCTGTCGTTACTAATATAAGTAGGAGCTGAAACACGAGTCACCTCTCGTACTCACCTTGTTCTGCAGCCGGTGGATGAGCAGAGCCTGTCTGGCCTCCCGCTCTCTCCCCTCCCTCACCCTTTTCCTCCACTTCCTCTGCTCCTCCTCCACATGCAGAGACGCCATGAGTGATGGTGAGACAGCCTGACAGAACTACACAGAGACAGGCACACAAGGACATTTTAACAGGTGAGTCAAATGATTCTCAGGACTGCCAGCCAATCACTGTTCACCCTGCTCACCCTCTCTCTCAAAACCCGGTTCTGGGACTCCACCTCCTCTTTATTGGCTCGGCTCTCTGCCAGCATCTCCTGCAGCTGAGACACTTCCTGCTTCAGTTCTGCCTTCTCATGCTCCCAGCCAATCACTTCCATGTGTCCTCTTCAGGTTTCTGTATGCAGGAAGCCGGACTGGACGGTTCAGCAGATCAGAACCAGACTGAACACGAGATCATCTGGATCAACAAAAGGAACACTGATGTCACTGCAAATAATAAATATGCTAATTTCATTCATTCTGTGTCACAGACTAATGGCCTGGTCACATGGCACTAACTTAATTTAATTTAATCAATTTATTTCATTTATATGGTGCCAAATCACAACAAAGCTGCCTCAAGACGCTTCACACAAGTAAGATCTAACCTTACCAACCCCCAGAGCAAGAACACAGGCGACAGTGGTAAGAAAAACTCCCTCTGAGGAAGAAACCTCAAGCAGACCAGACTCAAAGGGGTGACCCTCTACTTGGGCCATGATACAGACATAAATTACAGAACAATTCACTAAAACAAATATACAGGAAATGTCGCCGGTGCACAGGACAGGAGGGTTACAGAAACACACATCACACCCATCTCTGGATGGAGCCGCACCTCAAACAGAGAGAAAAAAACAGAATCAGGCATCAGAAAGACAACAGATACAGTATAATCTGTCAGCATTAAACAACAAGAAAAACAGCCATAGACAGGGTGAGACAAATCTTCACTATATTTCGCAGGTGGAAGAAAGCAGTCCTCCTAATATTTGTAACATAGAGGTCAAAGGACAACGTAGGGTCAAAAATGACCCCAGTGTGATATATGACACACGAGCCAAGGTTAAGCATTAACTGGTCAAATTGATGCTGATGTCTCACAGGACCAAGAATCATCATTTCAGTCTTATCAGAGTATAAAAGTAGGAAGTTGCTGAACATCCAGCTTCTCAATGATGCAAGGCAATCTTCTAAGGACTTTGTGTGGATGAGATTACAAGCAGTTATCGACATGTATAACTGAGTATCATTAGTATAGCAGTGAATGTTAACCCCAAACAAAGAACAAGGACACTAACGAAGGACAACAAAGCCCAAAAGAAACAAGAAATCTGGACTTTCATTGGCACTGTTTAACCCTTTGTGCAGCTTCGTTCCTGCAGCTGGCGCTTCATCAGGATTTTTAAACTGTCGAAAAATTTGAACGAATGCCGCCAAAAACCTCAATTCGTCCATATTTCATTTTGTTGTCATTCTTGACGGTTTCTTATTGTTTGCTTAGTCTTTGTAATGCTAGCATTTCATTCAACTTAGTTCAACCAGCTGAACATTTTCATGCAGAACAGAAGCTGGTTTGTGGGGGAGAGAGGCAGCTCCTCTGCAGGCAGTGCTGGTGCGTGGCTTCTGCCACTGTGTGTGATGTGGCGAGTGCGGCTGCTGTCATGCTGTGGTGCTGGCCGACCAGGAAGAATTTGTCGGCCTCCGCTGCCAGCGCACGGCAGTCAGTGATCATGGTGTGGGCCAGCACTGCGCGCACCCGAGGAGAGAGTTGCTGTACAAAAAGTCCGGCCGGTGTCCTGCCAGGAGCTGCAGCATTCTGTCCATGAACTCTGAAGGGCTTGCTGTCCTCCAGCCTGTGCAGAGAGAAATGCCTGCTGGCCCTTTCAGTCTGACAGTTTAAAGGTTTTGAGGAGGTGATCCTTGATGGCTGCATATTTATTCGCAGTGGGGGACCTTTGCATGAGCGCGATCAGCCTCGTTGCCAAGGAGCTGCTGAGGACCGAGACGACATAGGCTAATAATATTTCGTGTCATCTGCTGTGATCTCTCAGAGCGAACTGCGCCTCAGTTTGTGCAAACCAGGCAGCAGTTTACAGAAGCGTGACTGAGCCATCAAGTGTGAAAAAGTTTCAGCAGCAGCAGACATTCACGTATGAACACCTTTGATCCACAGAGGTGTGACATATGAAAACAGAAAACCCAATGTGATCGCAAATGGCTGCTTTCTTTTGTGAACAATTCAGATTCAGATTCAGAAAACTTTACTGATCCCAGAGGGCAATTCGTTTGCAGCATTCCACAACAGTTCTCACATACACACAACATACTACCATCCATTTCAATTACAAGTGGAACTCTGGTGGAACAATAAAAGTTATACGACATTTAAAAAAACCCAGTCCCCTTAGAGTTCATCAATGTAATAGCAGAAGGCACAAAGGAATTTGAGAAACGATTAGTTTTCCGAGCTGGAACATAAAAATGACGCCCTGAATCATCAATCACAGTGCCCAGGTACTTGTAGCTACTGACAATCTCTACATTTTCCCCGCTAATGACACTAACACTGTGAGGTGAAGCACGTCTAAAATCAATCACCATGTCTTGTCAACAATGTTTCAGTCGCTGAATTATGCACGAGACAGTCCTTTTGTGCACATGTGTAGGTGTGCTATAGCACATGCAAACACTGAATGCATTCATCCAGAGTGAATCAAATGGAGAAAAGGTGAAGCGCGTGTATGTGGCTGATTCACCTACGCAGCGCTTGTGCGTGCGTGATCAGAACTGGTAATTGAACCCACGCGTGTGCGTGTGACTGACTGCATGAACCACACAGTCGCAGCACCCGGTGATCAGAAACACCAGGGTTTTGAAAAAAAAAAAATGCAGAGAGAGAGAGAGAGAGAGAGAGCCTTATCTCTCTCTCTCTCTTTCTCCCTCTCCTCTCCCCACCTCCTCTCTTGCTCTCTCCCTCTGTCTCTCGCTCGATGCTGAAACAAGAATCAGGAAGTTTAAGTTTGCTTGTGAGTTTAAATTACAATATTTTCTACTTTTTTTGGGGGGGGGGGGGGGGGGCAGAGAAGGATTCTGAACTGTGATCTGATGTTCCCTGACAAGGAAGCAGTGCATCCCGTGAGTGTAGTTTGCTTTACCATTTTGAGAACGGAGTGCATTTCTACAATGCAAAAAAAAAAAAAAGTAGGCCGGAATGCGGCAAGGGCTGATTAGCACCTAAGCCTGATCCCATCAGATCTCAGAAGCAGTGCAGCATCTGGTTAGTACTTGGATGGGAGACCTCTTTGGAACACCAATGGCTGTGTGTTTTTCCAGGAAAAACTAGAGTTGCGTCAGGAAGGGCATCCGGCGTAAAACTTGTGCCAAATACCAGTGCGGATCTGTCTCTATCCACTGTGCCAACCCCAAACAAAAAGGGAGCAGCTGAATGGACAACAACTTGATTAAAAACAACACACACACACACACTTGTGAAACCTGTAAGCAAAACAGCCAATGAGAGACATGAAGCTTTTGACCACGTGATTTATGTGAGAAACAATATTGAAATGCTGTTTTCCTGGATTTAGTTAAACATTTACGTCAAAGAACTTCAGTATTAGGATTTATTGCTGCAAACTGACGTGGCCCTTTTTTCTATTTGATGACCAAAAACATTTGATCTGTTTGATGACCAAAAACAAAGTGCCATACTAAAATAAAAAATGGATGAAATGGGGGTAAAATGTAACGAAATGGAGCAGAGTGAACCAGACTGACTCCAAATAAGTTCTTTTATTTAACTGTTTGGCTTTTGTTTTGTTTTTGTTTTTTTTTGTGAGATGCGTTCAGTTCATGTAATAGGGTCAGGTGCGCCATCTGGCGTTCAAGAGATGAAACTTCAGTCAATGGGTCAGTCTGCTCCATTTCGTTACATTTTACCCCCGTTTCATTATTAGTCCCGATTTCGTTTAAAAATAATTAAATAAAAGTATTTAATTGAATCATATTTAATCATATTTCGAGTCAGTCTGGGTCAGTCTGCTCCATTTCCTTACATTTTACCCCCATTTCAGAGATAAAAATACAGCGCTCAAATAATACTGTTGTCATAATCCACCCGTTAATCTGCAGAAAGCTTTACACAAAAAATTAATAGTAACTGTCAGACAATTAGCAACAGTAACAGAGATAACGTTGGATTAACGTCAGGCTAACCAGCCCGTTAGCATGCCACCAAGGATTTAATACAATTCAAAATGAAGTTAGCCCTTTAGCATGCTAACAGGGATGAGTAGATCCACACAAAATGCTTAATGGTTGTACTTGCGCGTGCTGAAAATTCTTCACAGTCTGAGGTCACAAACCGTCTCAAAACGGAGAGCGTTTATATCTATATTTAAAAACTTTTAAAAACGACATCAAACTTCTTCTGCAAACTGTCCTAACACGGTGAGACTAACGCACGGGCTGAGTGTGCAGTGGCGGCACAAACCATTCAGAAAATGGGGGGTGACTGAGTGTACAGCGTCGGCACAAACCATTCACAAAATGGGGGAGGCCGAGTGTACAGCGTCGGCACAAACCATTCAGAAAATGGGGGAGGCCGAGTGTACAGCGTCGGCACAAACCATTCACAAAATGGGGGAGGCCGAGTGTACAGCGTCGGCACAAACCATTCAGAAAATGGGGGGTGACTGAGTGTACAGCGTCGGCACAAACCATTCAGAAAATGGGGGGTGACTGAGTGTACAGCGTCGGCACAAACCATTCAGAAAATGGGGGGTGACTGAGTGTACAGCGTCGGCACAAACCATTCAGAAAATGGGGGGTGACTGAGTGTACAGCGTCGGCACAAACCATTCAGAAAATGGGGGGTGACTGAGTGTACAGCGTCGGCACAAACCATTCAGAAAATGGGGGTGACTGAGTGTACAGCGTCGGCACAAACCATTCAGAAAATGGGGGGTGACTGAGTGTACAGCGTCGGCACAAACCATTCACAAAATGGGGGAGGCCGAGTGTACAGCGTCGGCACAAACCATTCACAAAATGGGGGAGGCCGAGTGTACAGCGTCGGCATAAACCATTCACAAAATGGGGGAGGCCGAGTGTACAGCGTCGGCACAAACCATTCAGAAAATGGGGGAGGCCGAGTGTACAGCGTCGGCACAAACCATTCACAAAATGGGGGAGGCCGAGTGTACAGCGTCGGCACAAACCATTCAGAAAATGGGGGAGGCCGAGTGTACAGCGTCGGCACAAACCATTCACAAAATGGGGGAGGCCGAGTGTACAGCGTCGGCACAAACCATTCACAAAATGGGGGAGGCCGAGTGTACAGCGTCGGCACAAACCATTCAGAAAATGGGGGTGACTGAGTGTACAGCGTCGGCACAAACCATTCACAAAATGGGGGAGGCCGAGTGTACAGCGTCGGCACAAACCATTCAGAAAATGGGGGAGGCCGAGTGTACAGCGTCGGCACAAACCATTCACAAAATGGGGGAGGCCGAGTGTACAGCGTCGGCACAAACCATTCAGAAAATGGGGGAGGCCGAGTGTACAGCGTCGGCACAAACCATTCACAAAATGGGGGAGGCCGAGTGTACAGCGTCGGCACAAACCATTCAGAAAATGGGGGGTGACTGAGTGTACAGCGTCGGCACAAACCATTCAGAAAATGGGGGGTGACTGAGTGTACAGCGTCGGCACAAACCATTCAGAAAATGGGGGGTGACTGAGTGTACAGCGTCGGCACAAACCATTTAGAAAATGGGGGGTGACTGAGTGTACGGTGTGCAGTAGAGTGCCTTTATTGAGAGAGTAGCGAACATGGCGCCATTTTGGTTCCAACTACGCTGAACTACTGAATGAACCTTTAATGTTTTCAACATTTTTTTAAAGCATTTAACCACATCCAGGTACAGGCACTATCAGAATAACTATAAAAATAGTTAAGATATCAAATTTACATAAATGTACCATTTATGATGATTTATTTAATTAATTTAAAGCCTGATTTATGCAGCTGCTTCTCTGTAACTCTGTGTCATACAATGACGTGTGTGACAGTTTTAAAGTTCTTCTTCTCTGGATTGGGTTTTATTCTGGGTTAATTTGACCCTCAACAAGCTTTTCTTTCTACAGTCATCACCTCCAAATCAAAGGTAAGATGAACATTTTCCTCTTTTACAGACTTCATGCTGTAAATGTGCAGACTTTTCTGATCCATTTTTAATCAGCATGTGCACTGTAAAAACTATTAAGATATGATGGCAGATGAAGGATTGAAAGCAGAAAAGTGCCAAATCACAGCCGTTTGTGTCTAATTTAACAGGTGCACATCAGGCTTCAGGTCCCAGTCTGAACGTGGTTTGAAAAAATAAATGGTCCGACTTTTAATCACAGAAATGACTCCGGTCCCATTTTCCACAAATCGGCGAGTGTCAGAGCTGAACTTTAATTTGTAGCTCTGTTACTGTGCACGTCCAGACTGCTTCTGGTTTTTAATGGAAATACATTGCGATCCGATGTAAGCGATATGTATGTAACGGATGAGTAACAGGAGGCAGAGCCGGTCCAAGGCATACGCCAACTACACGCCACCAGGGGGCCCCAAGAGCACCGAGACGTTGTGATAAAAAAAAGTAAATATATACATGAAATTAAAATAATATTGAATAATTTAAACGAAATTGTATTACACCCGAAAAAAATTAATTCATTTTGCCAAAATACCAATACTAGATTAATTGATGCCTCCTGTTGGCTGCTGCCACTGTTCGGCAAATTTAGATCCACCGTTTGTGTCAGGAGGTCGATGAATAATCGTGAGGAATGAAGTGAGTGTAAATCAAAGAAGAAATTATCCCTCTGGAGCGGAGAAAAGAAAAAAGAAGTTGGAAGACGAGAAAAAACAAGACAAAGGTAGGTTTGCATGTCCAATATTACAATGTTTGTTGTCATTATTTGCGAAATGCTCCGTTCGTTTAGTGTAAAGTGCTTTAGGTGTCTTAAAGTCAGAGGTGATTGCTTTAAGACTGCAGGGGAAGCTCAGCTTCTCCTAAAAAATAAGTGATCAAATATATACTGTTGTGTGTACATGTGATTGACTAAATTTGCGCTACAACGCGCTCAACTTTTATTCAGAATCAGCTTCTTATCACTGGGAACGACGCGGCTTTCCTCTCACTCAAACCCGCAGCTTCACAGCGCTTTAAACAGTGTGACAGACTTCAATAGTGACACAAAGCATGCAGCGAAACGAGACGAGTCATTGGATAAATGCTGGGCTTTGTCCCGCCCATCGGACGCTCAACGTGTCTGGGGGTCTATGGGGCAGTGGGCGGGCCTCGGCTGGCCCGGAGGCTCAGCTTCTGCATGATGATTGGATGATCTGTCTGAGGCTGAATCCTTTTGATTTGATTGACAGCGAAATAAGCGAATCAGCGGTCTTTTGGTGTAAACATCCGTGGGAGCATTTTTTAATTTTCATTCTGAGTTGAACCGGAGACTTTGTTAAAAACGACTAGCGGCAAATCCATCTTCTATTTGTGGTGTTTTTTTTGTAGCTGCTTGTGTTTGCAGACTGACTTCTATGTTCCTACCGAGCAGCGGGTGCTGCTGAGCTCCTCCACCGTCACAAAGCGCTCACAGGCGGACAAACTTCACACGAGCCTCGCGCCAGTCCCAGCTAGCGAGCTAGCTAGGTAGGTAGCAAGCTGCACATAATGACACACAATTTGAATGTTGTGGACCAGATTTTAGCGCGCACGCGCACACACACAGCACATTTTACAAAGTTTTACTGCAAAGCAGCCTTAGGAACAATTAGGCCCCATAAAAAAAGTTTATCATCCTTGACATCAGAAAAAGTGATGAGGGATTTTTTTTAATACAGTAAAAAATTTGAAGTTGAGAAATTTCCCTTGTAATGTGAATTAACATAAGTTTATAGCACTCAGTTCATGTCAAACTCGAGGATTCACAGTCTGGTTCTTTTCTCATGAACCTTGTGGCCATCAGCAAGACAAGTTTTCACAATAAATCAATATAGGAAAGACAAATATAAAGTAAGAATTACAAAGCAAAAAGAAGACAGAAAATGCATGGACTACCTAGAAAGCAAATTAAAATAAGCAAGAAAGGAATATTTCCCCACAGATCTTTCTTGCTATTTTGTTGGAGCAGCAAGACGAGCTGCACACATAAGCAACAAGTAGCTCATATTGTCAGGACACCCTTGCGACCACAATATACTCGCCACCGAGTGCTGACACCCCCATTTTTCTGAATGGTTTGTGCTGACACCGCACACTCAACCCGTGCCTTAAAGTCTCACCCGTTTTGACAGATTCAAAGCTGAAAACTTCGGACACACCTACTCCCATAACCCCCCCCCCACCAGTCTACCTCCATTCATTAAAGTTGTCTGCTGTGTGATAGCTTTCATTGGTTTTGCTTTAGTATTATTTTAATAAAAAACATGCATATGAAATATGCATACAGATATGAGCATAACACAGTGTAAAACATTTATTTCCAGCATGGTCCAATTTTTTTGCATATCAGTTTATAATTAGTTTATCATTTTATGCAAAAACATTTTATCATTTCAAATTAAGTGAAATAACACACAAATATAACTCGTATAAAAGAGAAAGACCTCACGCAATCATGTCATTTTTTGATGAGCAAAGGCTGTCTTGTGATAATTGGCTGAAACAGCCAATGATGCTGAGGTACACAACTGACGATGTGTCCCATTGGTAAAGGTATGTACAGCCGTCCATCCTGAAGGAAGCAGGTTTCTGAAGCGGTGAAAAAAGAGGGATATAGAACAGCGAGTCCTTTCAGTCGATCTTATCTCATACTGACCACAATACACCACAAGCTATATATGTATAAAATTTTTGTTACAGTCCTAAACATCAAACCAGCATTTTGAAGCACTTAACAGATTTCTAACCCAATAATTCCCCATTCTAGCTTATTATTTACAAATGTAACAGGTCAAAAACATTAATATGTCAAACATGAAATAATTCTTCCTCATTGGAGAAATCAAACACACTGAGTCAGAACAGAATCTTAGGTATCTGTGGATTAAAACTTATCTGCTTTTAAGCTGTTTTGTGAAGTTTTTACCATCACGTTTTCCGTTGCCTTGATGCTGACGACCATCACTCGGCCAAACTGACCAGGATTCACTCTGTTCCAGTCTTTCCAAAATTTGACTCATCAGAATTCCAAACCAGATATCTGAAGTTGTTGTTTTTGATGAGTCAGAAGTGAATGACAGACACCTGCCAATCATTTTTGGCAGGTGTCTGTCATCCATGATGTCAGTACTGTTATATGAAATATAATTGTGTCTTGTCAAACCTATGTTTGAGATGTGGGGATGGACTGGTTGTGTGGTTTCCATCGATCACCCAAGGCGGGTCCATGGTGTTGTGGATGCAGTGAAGCTCATCACCATGGCATGATCCCACATTTGGCTTGACTTAACAAAACCTGGGATTGGAACTGTGGAGCGCGTCCCCCCTCCAGTGGTTATCCACTCCTCTCCAAACAGAAATCATGGAGAATCGTGAGACGTTCTGCCAACACTCAGCCTATCAGAACGTCTTCAGTTTGAATCAGGAACATTAACTGAACCAGTTTCCTCCTGAGCAGATGAGTAAGATGAGTATCAGTGTGTTTTGAGTTTGAACACTTTGCTGAGCCTTGAGGTGGCGCTAGAGTAGACAAGGAAAGAACCTTCATCAGTGCTGAAGTGTTCCCAATCTCTGCAACCAAACGTAGGCAGAATGTGGACGGGAACAAAGCCCTCATAGCCCTGCCACCTGAAGAGACATCGAGAGATTCACCACAGTAAAAGCCGTCAATACCATGTTACCTACAGGGGGCGGCGTTGCTCTCAACTAACCTGTAGACCACGCTGTTGAGTGAGTAGGAGCTGCCATCATGAGAATTGGCCACCACCAAGAACTTCTGTTCTCCGATTGTAAAGAACTCCCAGTCGAGGGCACTAAACACGAATAAACAAAGACCATAGGTGGATATAGAAGCCAGCGGTCTGTGCACAAGGACGTGGCAGGTGCGAGGGCATCACCTGTGCGTGAGGATGTCCTGGAAGCGGATGAAGGTCTGCGTGAAGGTGTTCAGCTCATACACAGTGGAGTTGATGCTGTAGAGTCTTGGGCCGTGACCTGAAACCTTCTGGCTGTTGGCCACAGCCAAGAAGAACCTGCCGTCGATCTGGAACATCTCCCAGTCCGTCGCTCCAACCGTCTAAAGGGGCCAGACCAACCAGATCACACGATTATCAAAGTCCAAACCGAATCACAAATGTCATCCAATCAGAAAATAAAGTTCTTGGTTGGAAAAATATATTCATTTTGCTACATTTAAAAAGTAACAAGACAATTTAAAAATAGTTTTTGATACTTAAAAAAACTGCTACAAGGTAACAAACATGAAAATGTGAATACATCTAATTTATTAATATTTAAAACTTACATTTAATGGAGTTTGGAAAAGAGTAAAAAGGAATTAATGTACTTAAAATGATATTTGTTTTACAGGGTTTAACTTTTTTACATTTGATAGATTTCGTATTTGTTTTACAACTTCAAAAAATGCAAAAATGAAAAAAAAAAGCACATAAAATTATTTGGCCATCTACTTTATTCCCAGTGTATTATTATTCACACAAGACCCAAATAAAAGGAAAAAAAAAGGAAACATAAAAATACATTACATCTTTTTAAAAACATAACATAACATAACTGACATTCTAATACTTTGACTTTGTTTAATGAAATTGGTTTTATATCATGTCCAATGTTTGCATTTTCTCAGTGCCATCAGATTTTATTCCATCGTGTAAATGACAAAACGTTTGTTTGGCTTCTACAGTGTTTAGAATATATCCTTTAATAAACTCAAACAAAACATTTATTGAAAGCTTTCTGGTCAAACTGACTTTTTTGTTTCAGACAAATGTTACATAATTGATGATGATAGTTTAATTAGATTTAAGGTTCATTCCATTATTGAATCTAATTTTAATATTTGTTTTTTTTTCTGTTTATTTAATTTATTATTTATTGATCGTAATTTTGATTATTTGCCAGCTAAAGCACATGAAGGTTTCAACAATAATAAAAATGTACACTAATGATGACACTAAAAACAAACAGCAAAATGGCAGTTAAACATATAATATAATAATAATCTTAAAACTAAATGTGATCAGAAGTATTTTTGAATTTTTATTGAGACTGATGATGATTGTTGTTGATGTAGTGAGCATTGCAGCCTGCAGGGGGCCCCATAAGGATTTTAAATGATTGGGTTGTCTGTTGAGATCTGAAACCTTCAGAGCATTTTTGACGTTTTGGTGAAATTCTTCAGATGATGAAGACTTTGAAGAGTGTGGAAATTCCCCCTCACAGGTTCAGTCATTCATTAGACTCAATCAGCTTCCTGACATTTAATTAGAAGGAGACATTTAGTTTGTAATCAGAGCTTCATGAATTAACGGGACACATTTCATCAGGAGGAAAGTAATTTTTATTTTCATGAAGTTGCCGATTTTCTAAAAAAAAAAAAAAAAACAACTCACACTTTTACCCCCGATGATGTCAACTTTAGGAAAATCATGTTAAAGAGATCTTTGACTTTTGTCAGATTTTGACTTTTGATTTGTCAGGTCCTCCTCGTCCTTTGGTCCTGTTTGGGCGTCACTGTCAGGTCCTCCTCGTCCTTTGGTCCTGTTTGGGCGTCACTGTCAGGTCCTCCTCGTCCTTTGGTCCTGTTTGGGCGTCACTGTCAGGTCCTCCTCGTCCTTTGGTCCTGTTTGGGCGTCACTGTCAGGTCCTCCTCGTCCTTTGGTCCTGTTTGGGCGTCACTCTCAGGTCCTCCTCGTCCTTTGGTCCTGTTTGGGCGTCACTGTCAGGTCCTCCTCGTCCTTTGGTCCTGTTTGGGCGTCACTCTCAGGTCCTCCTCGTCCTTTGGTCCTGTTTGGGCGTCACTCTCAGGTCCTCCTCGTCCTTTGGTCCTGTTTGGGCGTCACTCTCAGGTCCTCCTCGTCCTTTGGTCCTGTTTGGGCGTCACTCTCAGGTCCTCCTCGTCCTTTGGTCCTGTTTGGGCGTCACTCTCAGGTCCTCCTCGTCCTTTGGTCCTGTTTGGGCGTCACTCTCAGGTCCTCCTCGACCTGTAGTCCTGTTTGGGCGTCACTCTCAGGTCCTCCTCGACCTGTAGTCCTGTTTGGGCGTCACTCTCAGGTCCTCCCCGACCTGTAGTCCTGTTTGGGCGTCACTCTCAGGTCCTCCTCGACCTGTAGTCCTGTTTGGGCGTCACTCTCAGGTCCTCCTCGACCTGTAGTCCTGTTTGGGCGTCACTCTCAGGTCCTCCTCGACCTGTAGTCCTGTTTGGGCGTCACTCTCAGGTCCTCCTCGACCTGTAGTCCTGTTTGGGCGTCACTCTCAGGTCCTCCTAACATGATTTGTCGTGGGATCAAATGTACTCCTGCAGAGTCTATTTAACTTTACAAACCTCTTCACTTTGACGTCCACTAAGGAAATAAGTACATCACATTTCTGTGACATATTTTAAAGTGCTAAAGCAATTTGGTTTCTCTGCAAATTATTTTATTCATTTTTTATTTTATTTTTATTGTATTTTTTATCTTGATAATTATGTTTGAGAAATTATTCATAGTGAAATAAATCAACTCAACAAAAGATTCACTGAATTCTTGTGTTATATTCTGGCTCGCCATGCTAGCTAAGGAGCTGAGATTGTATATATTCGCCACAGAGATACAAAGAAGAACTAGAGCGGTGACTCATCACATGACCATGTGCCACCCTGAAGCTCCCTGCTCAGTGTCCCGCTCTTGTTGGAGCGACATCTCTGCTATTTTGGCATTGTGGGATAGCTCACCAGACCAGTTTCGCCTGACCCAGCACTGAATTTGCCGACATGAGATGTTGCTGGATGAGTGTGAGTATTGACTTACGATCATTTAGGTGTAAAAACACACGACATACACAAGTTCTTGTGCCAAATATACTCATGTTTTTGTTACCCGTGAAAACACACTGTCATTGCAGGTCTGGGAAATACTTTTTGTGCAGGAATTAATCAAGCACGTCTGCCGCGGGCGCGTACTAACACAGAATATACAAGAACTGTATATTTGTTTGGCCAAAATGAGAGTGTCCACTTTTAGGTTGTCATAAGCTAGTGGGCGCGTGTGAGAGTATGACCCTGAAGGCAGTGCCACCATCACCGACTGGGGCAAATGTCAGCGAGTCGGCACAATGAGCGCTGAAACAGACCACTTTAATGTTTTATTTTTCTGGTTCTCAAACTCTAATTAAAAGGTCTTATGGTATCGGAAAATCTCAGACACGCTTGTATTAGATTAACTATTTAACGGAATCTAATGAATAAAAACAGTTGACTGGTTGCAGTTTTATTTTGAAAATGATGAATAGACTGTGTTCATACACTTCCTGTTTTGGGAATAAAGGTGTAATCAACCGCTAACCAGTCACAGCTCGTCTGATGTTTCTTAATCTGCAAGTTTTTTATTCAGTCGTCGCGTCTGTAAACCATCATGACTTTAGGGAGTGAGTCACGTCTGTCTGAAGTGTTTCCCAGGAGTCCCTGCAGCGGTGACTCAGTGCAGCGGTTGTTCAGTGTTTGGATGATGTCATGGGCTGATTGTCAGGTGTTAAGGTCATAATCCACCTGTAGACACGCCCACTCTGACACACTGCCTGTCTGGAATGTGAAGAAGAAGCTGTTTTCAACAACATGATGTCATCAGCATGTGACAAAAACAGGAAAAGCAAACACTGTGGTGGCAGGAGAAACCATGTGAACTGGTCACGAGTCAAAACGCCACAAAGACAGTGAACGTCCTGCTTCAAGGTGTTTGACGACTCATCTAAAAGTCCACGTTTTGGGAAGTTCCTATAGCTCAGTTCTCCACCTGCATCAGAAAACGTGGAGCCACGGCGGTTTCTAAAAGCTTCTTTACCTACGAGATGTTTGTGACTTTCAGTCTCCACGTGGACTAAAAGGTGTCGCTCCTCCTCCACGATCAGGAATCTGATTCTGTTCCTTTATCACTGATGGAACCTTTGGTCACTATGCCTGTGTGTAAAAACATTATTCCTCCCCATCATTTGGTCATTTGACCACTTTACGAGAACTGGTCTGAATCTGGCAACCAGGGGGCGTGGCAAAAATGATGACGTTATACAAACTTGTGTATGGATCAGAGTGGACTACATCTGGAGGCAGATTCAGATTCAGAGGATGTTGAAGTACAACAGCCCTCCTGCTGAACCCGTCACTGAAGCCCAACCTGATGCCATAACCTCTAAAGAGGTCCTGATCTGGATTATGAAGCACCGAACACTCGCACACGGACCGGAATGCTTTGGAACATCTGGAAGCTCCCGTCCAGCCAGATGTAGATGGTGGAGCTGATGGCCGTGGTCTGGCCGTCAAACGTGTTCGCAACAGCCAGGAAGTGATACGGTCCTACGGTGAAGAACTCCCAGTCGTAAGCTCCAGACGTGGCCAGAGTCTGGTTCACTTCAAAATGCTGGAAGGACACCAGAAGACAATGAGGACAGAAGGCCAGACCAACAGGACTGTCCAGCTGTAGAGACATGGTTCAGGTTTATCTTAGACAACAGTACCTTAGTGTTGGGGTTCCACCTGTAGATCACACTGTGGATGTTGTGGCTGGAGTCTCTGGCTAAAGGGCACAAAGGACAAAGTTGAAATATTTCAGTCTCTAAAACATAAAGTGCAGAAACGGAACAGACAGGGAAAGAAAGGGACTAAACCTCAGACGCTTCTGGAGCCACTGGAGGTGTTTTTTTTATTTTATTTCATGTATGTTGTGGAGGTGGAGTCGGCTCTAGTCTCGGTACTGATGGAGTTTTTTCTTTTATCTGTCTAACCACAAGACACCTGTCAAATGACTTCCTGTCCTCTTTCAGCTTCAGTCTCTTTTTCAGTCCAGTTCAGCGTTTTATCTTCACAGGATCCAAAGAACCACATGACTGAGAGCCGGAGCAGCAGCTGGAAGCCTGTTTGATCTGCACCGACACTCAGACGTCCCTCTGTTGCTCGTGTCAGAGACAAAAATACTTCACGTTTCAGTTCTTTACTGAGATTACAACAAAAAAACATTTAAAAAAAATCATGTCAAAGTGAAAATATAAAGAACATAAATCACGACAGCCACAAAAAATATTTTCTTATAGGAATCAATAATAAAGAATCTCAATGTGTCTGAAGCACGACGTCCTTATGAGAGAGCACGAAGGAGACGAGTGAGGGAAGCCACCAAGAGACTCATGTTGCAGCGGCTGGGATTGGACAGTCCGGTCTGCTGCTAAAACCGTCACAACATCACGCTTAAGTGGAACATGGACGTGTGACAAAAAGAAAACACGCAAGCTCAAAGCATGCGGGCAGTCCTACTCACTGTACCTCGTCTATGATTGGCTACGACCAGGAAGCTGTCACTGTGGATCTGGAAGGCCTCCCAGTCCACGGCGGCGTGAGTCTCCAGAGTCTGGTGACGGACAAACCGCCGCCGCTGTGTGCTCCACCGATAGATGACTGACAGTTCTGACTCTGCCTCCTGAGAATTGGCAACAACCAGAAAGATCTGCGAGAGAAAATAATTTTACAAAAATATAAAAATTTAATTACTTTAGTTTTATACATAAAAAATAGACCCAGAACAATTTGAGACAATCTAAGAGTAACGTGTTCATTCAGGAGACAATCACGTTAGCTAGCAGTGCTAACAATCACATTAGCTAGCTGGGCTAGCAGTCACATGAGGAGTACAAAATTTGCAGAATTCTGCTGCTTGGAAAAAAAAAGGTCCTCATCTGCTAAATGACGTGCACAGGTGCTGAAAACAAGAGCGAGACTTTGTGGTTTTTCTTCTGTGTGTGTGTGTACACACTGAACTCAAAGGGATAAAAAAAAAAAAAAAAAAAAACCTTTCAGGGTTTCAGAAAAACACAAAGGTCATGTTAGAAGTCTACAGCAGGTCAAACACACCTGGACCGCTCCCGTGTTCTGAGAGTTGACCTGATCACTGTTCAGCGTGATCAGGTACAACATTAGTTGCCCTATTGAGATATCCCATAGTCAAAACAGCATAGAGAATTTACATGACGTCAACTGCAAATGAACATTATACGACCAAAATGTAAATTTTGTGCCTTTTATTACTTTAATAAGGGACTGCTGCATGAGACCCTGAAAACTTACTAAAACAAATATTACAAATAATCCGTGACTGCTATGTTTAATCTGCGTGGAACTTCTGAATGTCTGAAACTGAATTTCAGACATCTTATATACGAGGTCTATTAGACAATAAACCGACCCTTTTATTTTTTTTTAACTATATGGATTGAATGACGTGCGATTCCACCAATCATGCTTGAACTCTCGTGCGCATGCGTGAGTTTTTTCACGCATGTCGGCGACGTCATTTCCCTGTGGGCAGGCCTTGAGTGAGATGTGTCCCCCTCCCTCATCGGCTGAATTCCTTTGTTTCACACGCTGCTCGAGACGGTGCGCGTTGCTTTATCAAAATTTTTTCTGGACCGTAAGGAATAGTGGTGTGGATACTATTCAGAAATTCAGCTGGTTCTTCGGTGAAAGTTTAACGGCTGATGAGAGATTATGGGGTGTTTCTGTCAGTGTAAGGACTTCCCACGGAGCGGGACGTCGCGCAGCGCTTCCAGGCGCCGTCGTCGGCCTGTTTCGACCTGAAAACATCCTAATTTAAGGCTTAATTCACCCAGGACGTCGTGAGAGAACAGAGAAGATTCAGAACAGGCCGGCATGAGGACTTTATGCGGACATTCCACTGTTTAAGGACATTTGTAATGAAAGACGTGCGCGCAAATTCGCTGAGTCGTTTCCGTGACGACCCGGCGAATCTGTGTGCGCCGCGACAGGAAAAACACCTCCGTGTTGAAAACCATTTGTAAAATTCAGGCGGCTTTTGATGGCTTTCAACAAGTGAGTAACTGAGAAATTGTAACAGCTTGGGTATGTTCCAACTTGCCCGTTAAGGTTTCCAACGGAGGTGTTTTTCCTGTCGCGACCCCCCGCGGTCGGGTCCGGCCGACATGCGACTCTGCCCGCACGTTCTTTCATTACAAAATGTCCGTTAACAATGGAATGTCCGAATAAACTCCTCATGCCGACTTCTTCTGAAAGTTCTCTGTTCTCTGACGACTTACTGGGTCAACAGAGCCTGAAATGTGGAAGTTTTCAACTTGAAACGGCGAGACGCTGCCGCCTCGAAGCGCAGATCGCCGTCAGGCGCCGTGGGCCGTCCTTACGGCGACACTACCAGACCAGAATCTCTCATCAGCCGTTAAAATTTTTACCGAAAACCAGCTGAATTTATCGAATGGTGTCCACTCAGTTGTGCCTTACAGTTTTGAAAAAATTTTGATCAAACAAAGCGGCAGTCTCTGAGCCATTCCTAAACAATGAAAAAAACGACGAGAGGGTGGCGACTCCTCACTCAAAGACTGCCCACAGGCGAATGACGTAACCGACAGGCGTGAAAAAACTCTTGCATGCCCACGAGGGTTCAAGCATGTCTGATGTAATCACACGTGATTCAATCCATATGGTTTTTGAAAAAAATAAGGTCGGATACTTTTCTAATAGACCTGTACAGTGAGGAAAATAAGTATTTGAACACTCTGCGATTTTACAAGTTCTCCCACTTAGAAATCATGGAGGGGTCTGAAATTTTCATCTTTGGTGCATGTCCACTGTGAGAGACAATCTAAAAAAAAAATCCGGAAATCACAATGTATGATTTTTTTTTTAATAATTTATTTGTATGTTACTGCTGCAAATAAGTACCGTATTTGAACACTTGTGAAAATTAATGTTAATATTTGGTACAGTAGCCTTTGTTTGCAATTACAGAGGTCAGACGTTTCCTGTAGTTTTTCAGCAGGGATTTTGGTCCATTCCTCCATACAGATCTTCTCTAGATCTTTCAGGTTTGGAGTTTCAGCTCCCTCCAAAGATTTTCTATTGAGTTCAGGTCTGTAGACTGGCCAGGCCACTCAGGACCTTGAAATGCTTCTTATGGAGCTCCTCCTTAGTTGCCCTGGCTGTGTGTTTGGGGTCACTGTCATGCTGGAAGACCCAGCCATGACCCATCTTCAATGCTCTTACTGAGGGAAAGAGGTTGTTTGCCAAAATCTCACAATACATGACCCCATCCATCCTCCCTTCAATACAGTGCAGTCGTCCTGTCCCCTTTGCAGAAGAGCACCCCCAGAGTATGATGTTTCCACCCCCATGCTTCACAGTTGGGATGGTTTTCTTGGGGTTGTTCTCATCCTCTAAACATGGTAAGTGGAGTTGATTCCAAAAAGCTCTATTTTGGTCTCATCTGACCACATGACCTTCTCCCATGCCTCCTCTGGATCATCCAGATGGTCACTGGTGAACTTCAAACGGGCCTGGACATGTGCTGACTTGAGCAGGGGGACCTTGCTGCCCTGCAGGATTTTAAACCATGACAGCATCATGTGTTACTAATGTAATCTTTGTGACTGTGGTCCCAGCTCTCTTCAGGACATTGACCAGGTCCTCCTCTGTAGTTCTGAGCTTTCTCAGAATCATCCTTACCCCATAAAGTGAGATCTTGCATGGAATCCCAGACCGAGGGAGATTGACAGTCATTTTGTGTTTCTTCCACTTTCTAATAAATAATCATAACAGTTGTTGTCTTCTACCAAGCTGCTTGCCTGTTGTCCTGTAGTCCACCCCAGCCTTGTGCAGGTCTACAGTTTTGTCCCTGGTGTCCTTAGACAGCTCTTTGGTCTTGGCTATGGTGGACAAGTTGGAGTGTGATTGATTGAGTGTGTGAGAGTGTGTTTTTTGCATTTGCGCAATATCTCTAAAATTAGAAAGGTCTTGTCTCAGAGTGATGCTGAAAAACTAATTCATGCATTTATTTCCTCTAGGCTGGACTATTGCAATTCATTATTATCAGGTTGTCCTGAAAGTTCCCTGAAACGCCTTCAGTTAATTCAAAATGCCGCAGCTAGAGTACTGACAGGGACTAGAAGGAGAGAGCATATCTCACCCATATTGGCCTCTCTTCATTGGCTTCCTGTTAATTCTAGAATAGAATTTAAAATTCTTCTTCTTACTTATAAGGTTTTGAATAATCAGGTCCCATCTTATCTTAGGGACCTCATAGTACCATATCACCCCAATAGAGCGCTTCGCTCTCAGACTGCAGGCTTACTTGTAGTTCCTAGGGTTTGTAAGAGTAGAATGGGAGGCAGAGCCTTCAGCTTTCAGGCTCCTCTCCTGTGGAACCAGCTCCCAATTCAGATCAGGGAGACAGACACCCTCTCTACTTTTAAGATTAGGCTTAAAACTTTCCTTTTTGCTAAAGCTTATAGTTAGGGCTGGATCAGGTGACCCTGAACCATCCCTTAGTTATGCTGCTATAGACTTAGACTGCTGGGGGGTTCCCATGATGCACTGAGTGTTTCTTTCTCTTTTTGCTCTGTATGCACCACTCTGCATTTAATCATTAGTGATCGATCTCTGCTCTCTTCCACAGCATGTCTTTTTCCTGGTTCTCTCCCTCAGCCCCAACCAGTCCCAGCAGAAGACTGCCCCTCCCTGAGCCTGGTTCTGCTGGAGGTTTCTTCCTGTTAAAAGGGAGTTTTTCCTTCCCACTGTCGCCAAGTGCTTGCTCACAGGGGGTCGTTTTGACCGTTGGGGTTTTTACGTAATTATTGTATGGTTTTGCCTTACAATATAAAGCACCTTGGGGCGACTGTTTGTTGTGATTTGGCGCTATATAAATGAAATTGATTTGATTTGAACAGGTGTCTTTTATACAGGTAACAACTTCAAACAGGTGCAATTAATACAGGTAAAGAGTGCAGAATAAGAGGGCTTCTTAAAGAAAAATTAACAAGTCTGTGAGAGACAGAATTCTTGCTGGTTGGTAGGTGATCAAATACTTATTCGCAGCAGTAACATACAAATAAATTCTTTAAAAAATCATACATTGTGATTTCCGGATTTTTTCTTTTAGATTATGTCTCTCACAGTGGACATGCAGGTAAGATGAAAATTTCAGACCCCTCCATGATTTCTAAGTGGGAGAACTTGCAAAACCACAGGGTGTTCAAATACTTATTTTCCTCACTGTATATTACTCTGGAACAAAGAGGACAAACTGTGCTGTAAAGGACAACAATCAGGACGTTAAAGAACAAACTTCACTTTCCCCCAGAACGACACGAACAGGAAGTGATCGCGGCTCACAGCGAATCCCACTGAAAATAACGGAAACACAACCTGAGCTTCTCTCATGTTTACATAAAACAAACGCAATAACGTCTGTAAGTCCAGAGAATATATTCACCAGAGTTTTAGACACAATATACAAAGAGTTTTATGTTGTGATGTTCATGCTGTTGTTCGTGTGCAGCGGTTAAAGTGCAGCCCGATCAGAGCGTCTCAGGGTTACTGAGATGTCACAGAACAGTGAACTCTCAGAGATCTTGTGGGATTTGAAACCTCAATAGGGTGAATGTGATTGTAAATTCAGACTGAATGCTCTGAACCCGTCAGGACTTAACACCTGTTCTTGTGGTGAAGTCCTGAAGACCAAGTGGGTCCAAAGACCTTGTGTGCCATAAACGTTTCTTTAAACTGATGAGTTGATTTTAAAAGAACCCCTGCTTTTCCCAGCAGCAGGACTCACCGTGTTCCTGATAGTAAACTTCTTCCAGGCTCGAGCCTCCTGAGTGCTGATGTTCTGGTAGATCTGGAAGGACCCATTCCTCCATTTGTAGATACCTGAGCCGGGCCGGCAGTCCCTGTAAAAGGTTGCACACAGGCCAGATATGAATCCTGACAGTCCAAACTAAGCTAAATGATGTGGACTCCGTAAGTGGTTCTTGGGGATTTTTAGGACCTGTTGGCTACGGCCATGAAGAGACCTTCAGACGGGATGGAGAAGACGTCCATGTCAAAGGTTTCAGAGCTGGTGTACAGATCCTGGTAGTCCTCTACATAATCCAGTCGCTCTTTATCTGCAGAGCGGAAAAGATAAATTGGTCGTGTGTATATTTACCAAGACTAAAAGTGTAAGCATCACTTAGCGCCCCCTACAGGCTGCAGTGTCCATGGCTGTCACAATTTGAACGAGTCGGCTCTCCTCGGTCTGTGATCGCTTCTCAGGGGGCAAGAAAACTCAGCACAATATGGCCCCTGCTGTCTGTGTGCAAGGACAGGTAGCCTGAAGAACTGAAACCTGGTCCACACATGGACCATCCAGAGCTCCACCTGCTCAGGTCGAGGGATCGGGATCAGGATCACTCTTCATGTGTGCCCCATTATTGTCCAGAAGTAACTGGACAGTCTTCTGCTGAGCCACTTCCTGTCGAGGTGTGTGTGAGTCCCTCGTGACTTTAGTGTGAAGTTGGCAGAGAAAAGGTGATGAGGCAGGTCGAAAGGACTTTGAGACTCACTGTGCAGCAGCGGCGTCCACACGTCTCCATCACAGATGAACAGTTCTTTCCTGCGAGCGCTGAACCACAGCTGGCCGTGTTGTGGTTTGGAACACGGCGGCTGGTGTCCCAGCGTCACTCTGGTCTCTGCCTCTGAGCAAGATGACAGACAGAGTTATGGTAAATGGACCACATTTATATAGAGCTTTTCTATCTATATCAAAAAGCACTTTACAATTATGCCTCACATTCACACACACACACCGGTGCTGTGTGAATGTGTGTCGTGAACAGGGTGCTGTTCACGACACACTGGGAGCAATTTGGGGATTAAAGACCTTGCCCAAGGGCCCTTAGTGATTTTCTGGCCAGACGAGGGTTTGAACAGAGGATCCTCTGGTCTCAAGCCCACTGCGTAACCACTAGACCATCACCTCCTCAAGCTAAGACTCAGGAACTGAATGTGTTGGAAATTCAACGTCTGACTGAGCAGTTAACAGGAACTCCACCACAACTACTGTATAACCCATCATCATCATCACAGCCGGATTATACTGATGTTTGAACACAAACATAAATATGTCAACATGAAGACATGACGATGATGGAGACTGTTTCCCCAACAGGTACAAAATCTTCAGCAACAGCGACACAACACTATTTCTGGCCTCAGCACCAGCACATGGAGAAGGTTAAAGACACGCCCACACGTCACCGGGCCAAGGACACGCCCACACACCACCTGGTTTTAGTAGATAGATGCTTACTTTGGGGAGGTGGGGAAGGCCACTTGTTTGTCTGGGTGGTTGCCATCCAGGACCCAGTGTGATGGATGTGGCACACATTGTCCCAGTGCAGGCTCACAGACCTGAGTACACCTGATTTGGGTCAAAGGGGGGCCAGCACACGGGGACTACAGGAACCCCCAGATAAAGATGTTTTTGGAGTGTTTATCTACTTTGTGGTGGAGCGTGTTGGCAGAAATTCAGCATCCATCACAAAACACGCAAAACCTATACCATCCGCAGTGACCACAAGGGGGCACCCTGTCCATCACCCGGTTCAGAAAAATGCTGGCAGACATCTGAGTGCTGCTCTAGTTTACAGACTTATTTGGGGTGGAGTTGTTGTGGTGTAGTTATTATTCCGTTTTAGTCCATCTGGTAATCACGGACACGAAGACACACAGCATCAGCTGAAGGTTGAGGGCAAAGACAGAAGACGCTTCTGAAGACAACAACCACTGATTTACTCAATGACAGGATGGACACACGCTGCAGTGACATCATCAGCTGGATCCAAACTGAACCAAAAACTGTCTGTCCATTAGGTCCATGATGATTTCTGAACAAAACTGTCTTTGATGTTTATTTGACGGATCACAAATATCATTTAATTAATTAAAAAACAAAAAATCAGGTTAAAGTTCTTCACACCTCTTTGTGTCCTGTTAGAAACACGTGACTGTCTGTAAAAAACACACGGATGAATTCTTACAGACGTGTTAGAATCGTTAGAGTGTCAGCACACCTGTGTGGTGTTGTGACCTGTCCATCACCTGAGAATGCAGCGTGACATCACACTGTTGTCATGGACACACACATCAAAAAGCCAGTCAAACCGCAACCGTCAGTCAACTGACGAATAAAACGCCCACACAAACACGGTAAAAGGTGAAACCGACGGCTGCACTCAGACGCCCAGGACTTCAGGTTTGGTCAGCGGAACTGCTCCTGGACGCTTAAAAGTCAAAAACTGAATTTAACTGCATCTCCTCACCGTACTGGTAATGTGGCATTTGTTGGTTGGGTTGGAAGGGGATGGACTTCAGGAACTGTGGTACCATCAGTTCTGCCAGGCTGGGTTCTGAGCTTGGACACACTCTGAGTGTGGCATCTGAACCCGGTAAGAGAACCAGCTGACGTAGTAAACCCTGAGGACAGACAGTGGAGGGTGAACCAGGAGACTTTTAGAAAATGCAGTTCAAAAACGCTCTCACACTCACAGAGTAACGTCCCTTCCACTTCCTCCTGCTACCAATGAAGAACCTTGTGCCTCTGGTACTCAGACTATTGGGAAAGGACTGGACCCATTTACTGGAAAAACAGGAAGCCAGTTAATCCACCAGTCCAACTCTGTCAGATCTTATCCATGGTTAGGTCAAACACAGTGTCCCTGTGTCTGGTACAAAGACAGGCTTAGAACATGTTTTTAAGTTTTGCACAAAGACTAAAAGCTGCATAAAGTCACTAAGTGTACCTGAACTAACCCAGAACGAACAAGACAAATTACACCAAACTGAACTGAACTGAACCAGCCTAAAGAGAACTTACAGCTCCAGAGGGAGTCCACAGTCCACAGTCAGCGTGGCATATGGTCCGGTGATGGCGAGCACCATTGTGTGCCAGTTGTTGTCGTCCAGGCCAACCTCCTGGAAGCTGAGTCGGTTCTGGACCCCAGGAACTGGGGATGTGACCAAGAAGTGGAGATGGTTCTCCGAAACCATTAACCCAACCAAAGGTCTCTCACTTTCCTCCTCCATCACTGAAAGGATGTACTCAGTCTGCCGGGAACAAGACGGGACAGGAGCAACACCTTAGACTGGGTTCTATTTCTCAGACGTCTTTATTCTGTCCCTTTGGTTACCCACCGTCTGTCTCAGTTTTGGACTTTTGATGGTGACAACCAGTGAGAACTCAGCTGGGAAATAGTCACAGTTGGTGAAGATTTGGGAAGCAGGGAAGCTTAATACTGTTGTCATGGTACCAGCTAACTGGAGACCCCTGGAACCTCGGGACTGAACCATCAGCACCTGATTCAGATTCAGCACAGAAAAATATGACTTCTTATAACCAGCAAGCAAGCAAACCATCACATCTTTCTGTAGCTTGTAGCTTGATTTGCTACCACTTCCTGGTTCCTACCTGTGTGGGCGGGGCTTTTGTTGGGTGTGGCAGGGCTCTGGCCAGCAGATCAAGAGGCACCAGGTCTGAAACAATCAAGTCAGAAACGCTTTATGCTCTTTACAACATTTACGCCCAATAGTGAAGGAAGGTGGGCGTGTCCAAGTGCAGTTTGCCATATAAGAAGATGACATAATTTCATAAAAGTTGCATATTGGTTCTAAACATGAAAATACAAAAGCAGCATTTTGAGATTCATGCCCTCTCTGACCTGTTTTCAAAAAGTAGCATTTTCAGGCTCTAAAAACAACGTTCTATGTGGACGAAACGAGATATGATATAAAAAAAAACTTTTGTGGATACACCTGAACTCATCTCCGTGTGGACAGGCAGCGTGGGCGGGAATCAAACCCTGAACGTTTGGGTAGCAGTTTACCTCGAAACAGCACTTCATAATAAGACTGCCGACATCAAACCAATCGAAAGGCTTTTCTGGAATGTCTGAGACAAACTAACATCTCGCCCATTGGTTGTGAACAAAATCATTGTTTAGCTGAAACATTTGTGTTCATGTGCCGTTGTTATGGTCACAGCACACGGTCGACCTGCTGAGTCCAGTCTGCTTGAGGTTTCTTCATGGAATCCAAAGACACTGAGGGAGTTTTTCTCCCCGCTGTCTCCCGTGTGCTCGCTCCTGGTCGGGGAAAGGTCTTGACCTGATTCACGTCTGGTGCTTTGAGGTGTCTTATGATTTTTGCGCTGCATAAATAAACTGAATTGATGTAAAGTTGCAGAGGAGAAACCACTGGATGTCTGTGGTCGGGGTTACAGCCAAGAAAAAGGTCTAGGGTCAGAGACTTAATGTGCTTTGGGTTCTGAGCCAAAATGTTTCCAGGATTTGAGACACCACAGACGAGGACCAAACAAAAAGCCGAGCAGATCCAATGAGGTGATGGACGTGACGGCAGCAGGTGGAACATGATTGGAGCTGGAATTCCCCTGGAAGCTCGGCAGAGGCTCAGTCTGTGTTTAACACCGTGGCGGGATGAATGGAGGGAGGAGACGACGCGTCCAGAAAGGATCTCACATTTCAAAGACACAAAACCAAACAAAACACAAAGCAGCACACAGTCTGAAAGACGAGAAAGGAAGAAGAGACCCAGGTCAGACTGACCGCCAATCAGACAGACAGACACACACAGAGAGAGAGAGAGACAGGTCAGACTGACCGCCAATCAGACAGACAGACACACACAGAGAGAGAGAGAGACAGGGTCAGACTGACCGCCAATCAGACAGACAGACACACACAGAGAGAGAGAGAGACAGGTCAGACTGACCGCCAATCAGACAGACAGACACACACAGAGAGAGAGAGAGACAGGTCAGACTGACCGCCAATCAGACAGACAGACACACACACAGAGAGAGAGAGAGACAGGTCAGACTGACCGCCAATCAGACAGACAGACACACACACAGAGAGAGAGAGAGACAGGTCAGACTGACCGCCAATCAGCACCATGACGAGAACACACGAGCAGAGAGAGAGAGAGACAGTCAGAACTGAACCGGCCAATCAGACAGACAGGACACACAGAGAGAGTAGAGGAGAGATGACACAGGGTCAGACTGACCGGCCAATCAGAACAGACAGACACACACAGAGAAAGAGAGAAAGAGAGAGAAAGAGAGACAGGTCAGACTGACCGGCCAATCAGAACAGGACAAGACACACACGAGAGAGAGAGAG